>NW_010419151.1:40675-65497 GCF_000710305.1 Buceros rhinoceros silvestris
GGAAGACAGGTGTATAAATGTAACCAGATGTTATGCAAACCATTTGATACATTTTTAAATGCTAGTGGTTTGAATTCATTTGACAAGCATGTAAAATGCAAATGATCCCGCCCACACATTTTTTGAATAAATTAAAATACACTTAACGTAGTATTTGTTAGTCTTGTCCCCACAGGAAGCCTATGTACTCTGAAGTATGTGTGTGTGTAGTCAAATGGCACTGTTATTCCACCTGCTCTGGAGCTGAATTCCAGCTGCTTTCTACCCACGGATCCATTTTTCCTAATTTGACCCCCTTGTTCTTTTATGACTCAGTTATATGTGCTTTCATTAAAAGTGAGATTTTGTTTTAAGATTTATAGTTAAAACATTTTCCTTGTGCTCTTGGAGCTACAAGAACAAGAGCTGAAAATCTCGCCAGATATGTTCAAGAATATGAGCGTGAAAGTGTCCCTACACTGTGTATGACTGAAATCACACAAGTATTTTTTGGTATGTGAAGAAATTTTTTGGGTGCTCTGAAGCATTTTGCCATGATTTATACATTCAGAGTGCGTTTCAAGCCTGATAGATGTTTTGCACGCCATATAATTGAGCTAGTAGCACTGCTCATAAACACCTCTGTGGACTGGGAAATACATATAGGATGTAAACTTCGGTGGTTTCAGTGTGTCAATATTTCAATAAAGCCTCTAGAAGAATCCCACGGTCATCCAATGCCTACAATTAGATTTCTTCCCATGTAACTTCCCACCTTATTCTCTTTGCTCAACTTCTTTACACCATCTTTAATACCATTCTTTAAAATTGTGAAAATTTACCAATTCTGGACTGAGTTTGAATTTCCTCTTTTTTTTTATTTGTTCTAATGCTTAAGACCCATCACCTCTTTTCTGTCTGTTCTGGTTGTCATATTACTATGGATGTTTTAGAAAATTGAAGTAGCAATTTTCAAACAAGTGGCCTTTAAACTTTGGTTTGTTCCTTAGATCTCTTACGATTCTTCAGACTGCTTATATAAGTTACTTCACATTTTGAAACTTCACATTTTTCTTTTTTATCTGTGTACACACAGTGAAAGGTGACCTGGAAGGGTTTATTATTTTCTGCTTTCCAAGTTGTGGAATCTACATGTCTGTGTTGAGAATTCAGAAAGTTTCATAAAGTGTATATTTTAAGGAAGAATATGAGGCAATATGAAGACATCTGTTATTGATTGTTTATTCTGTTTAGAGTGTGATTGTTTTTGTTAAAGATTATGGAGATCTTTATTTTTGCTGTGCAAAACCTTTGTAGATATCATGACATAGAAACCTGTAATTTAACTCATTGTTTTGAATGTGTCTTTCTTGTTTTATATATTTGTCTAGGTTGCTTTTACAGTTCTGTTTGATTTAGAAGCTCTCCTGAAGATCTGGTGTTTGGGTTTCACAGGGTACATCAGCTCTTCTCTTCATAAGTTTGAGTTGCTGCTTGTAATTGGAACCACACTTCATATTTACCCAGACCTCTATCACTCTCAGTTTACATATTTTCAGGTATGATCAGCTACTTTTGCATTTTACCCTGCATACCAATTAAAAACATTACCCATCAACATTTCACTCTCATTTACTTCCATTCTTAGACTACTGATTGCTCACTATATTGACTCATTTTGAGAATACCTTTGAAATAATAAATATGTCTGGTTTTAATTATGTTTATTGAATGGATTAACAGAAATATGATTCTTTCTAACTTTGCCTAGAAGTCCTTTATGGTTTTAGTACTCCCTTTTCTTATCTGAGCTGCACTGTTCAATAAGTTCTGAATTAGTTTATTCACTGTCCTTCACTGAGCCTTGACCTTGCATACAGCTGTTTACAGTATCACCTTCCTCTGGTGTCCACCACTGCACTCCTGGCTTCTGACACTGAGGCCTCAGTGCATTTGCTGTTGCCTCTCCAAATCTTCATCTCTGTGGCAGTCACGTGCCTAACTAAGAGTCTCTGCTGCAGTTATTGTGGGTCTTCTGAGGTAATTTTTCAAGAATCATCTTAGAATTGTTTTTTATAGCTCTTCAACCATTCCTTATCTAGAGGGAAAGTGTTTTTTGAGACTCTTCCTACATTTTCACTTTGAGGAAGAGCAGGAAGGAGAGACAAAGAAAGGCTGATTAATTCAGACTTCTGATTCTTCTTTGGTCAGCCAGCCCAACCAATTTCCCATTCATTCTCCTTGAAGTGCTTAGGGTTGCTCCGGTTGTGGGAGAAAGTGCTGAGATTCATTGTAATCTGTTATATTCTACAGTGCCGAAGAATGAGATTTAAATATATATATATATTAAAAGGATTCATGTCTGTCCATTATTCAGCAATGGATTGACATGGTGCATAATTAATGATCAGTAGAGGCAAATAATAAACCAACAGAGTCCTGTCGATAAATGTGATGAGCTACATGACTCATATTGTAATCAAGTGAGTACAATATGGGGGAAGCAGTCTCCCCAAGTGTGAGTCAAAATATGATGGCCTTTCCAGACTTCTGCAAATGCCATCCTGTGTTTTTTCTAAATGGTTCTACAAACCTGCTTAAGAAAGATTTCAAAATGACAAATTCTATTTTACTTTCACTTGGTACCCGTTGAAGGATTTTAGAAGGTTATAGCTTTGATTTCACTGTCCAAATATGTGAAATGTTAGTCAATATGGCATGATATTTCTATCCTGAAAGAAAGAGTGATCTATCAGGAATATGCCATTGCACTCCTGTGTCAAAAGCACACAGGAAACGTGGCTGTGAGCGTTCAGTTAAAACAGTTACCTGCTTAGTTAGTAGTTGTTTCGTATTTATTGGGGCAGGCTCCACTTACATCTGATGATTCCTTTCTGGGAATTCTAAGTGTGAAATATCAACATGGTGGACTAAATGGGTAAGTAACACCATTGCTAACTTGTAGGACTAAAAGTATAATTAAAATGTTACCAGATGTTGATAATAAAGTAGTGAGTTTTTTCTTTTTAATTGATTTAATTAGTTTGGTGAGTCAGGGTGGTGGGGGTTTTTTTTAAGTGCAGGCTTCTATGACAGAAAATGTCAGGATGTGATTTTTTTTTTCCAAAATATATAAGAGACAGGCCTTTTGCAATCAAAATCACTTCCTACACTGAAAGATTTGGGCTGTATTTTGCAATCCAAATCCCCTATGAGGCAAATGACAGTAAGGTTGGAATATACTTTACCTTTGATGTCAGTGTGTAAGGGAAGTACACACTGTATTTCCTCACAGTTAAGCTTCTGGGCAAGCTGGATAACACATTTTCAAATCAACAAGGTCAAAAAGACTTTTTCACATGGATGCGTCTTGACATTAGGCAGATTTCCAGGCCTTAGGAATTAATGATGACAGGTTAAATGTGTTCCTTGACAGCCAACAAAGCAGATTACTGAAAACAGAAGTCTTATTTGACACATTCCAGGATAGCAAGCAGAAATATCATTTACCTTATCTAGTCTTCCTTAGCATATATTTCAGACTGCAATATTCGTTGGTCTTTATCATTACCTTTTGCCAACACATCATTCACTCTTCAGCACATAGGCTACTCTCCACCTCCCACCTATCTTTCTTGCACTTGCTGTACATTTATTCAAAACGCTTTGCAAAGCCCTCTGTAAAAGATGACAGCAAAGGAGCATTCCATGGCTATAATCTATAGAACACAAAATCAGTAGAGAAATGACAGAATTTGCGTATTATTGTGGAGATCTGTAATTAACCAGTATAATAGATATTTAAACAGAATCTGACCTATACTGGACTGAAGAGATGGTATTGCATTTGTGCTTGGGAAAAATATTGCACAGTCATTTTCTGAATAAATATCTTCCCTTTTATGAGATGCAGCCATTCTCTGTAATAAAGCTTCTGTGCCTCTTCTATGTTTTTAATTTTGATTTGTTTTTAGCATATTATTTTATTTAATCCAAATAATGCACCTTCTACAGTTCTTAAATTCAATACAATTTGCAATCCAATTACATAGAATGCATAAATGTTCATTAGAGTGTACTTCTGCTAGATTCAATTTGTCACCTAATGAAAACAAATGAAAAAAACAAATAGTATCAATAAGATTAGTGTGTTTCTTAAAGGTCAATTAAAGCTCCCCAAAGGAAGGGAGAAAAAAGTATGGTGGTTTAGTTTATCTAAAACACAACTCAGAATACTGACTAGCATGAAATCTTCACCAAACTGGAGTCAGTGTTGAAACTAGTATTGATGGGAACAGAGCTAACATTTACACTGCGAGTAGATTCTGTAAGCAAGAAAGCACCAGGTTTGCATGTTCATAATATAGGAAATCTCACTCATCTCACTGTCTCACTGTCTTTGTAACCGGTTACATGTACTCAGATTATATGTAATGTGATCATGGTATCGATGTGAAAGAAAGGTCACCATCTCACCTTGTCATAATGTTGTGAAAGTTAGAGCTGTCTAGTGTAACCTCTGTATCTAGGACCTTTTTTAACTACTGAAGACAGTGAAGGCTCATCCGATCTCACACAAAGGGTCTGATATGTTTGGATTAAGTTGCTTTCTTGAGTTGACTTTCTCTCCCTTTGGCAGTAGAGCCTAGATGAGTAGCATATACTTGCATAGCTGACTATACTGCCATAGCTTGATAGGTAGGAGATGAGTTTCATGCAAAATGCAAAGGTGTACATTATTAGCAAGTTACAAGGTACAGTGAACTCTTTCTGTGAACAACTTCTGTCAAACTTACTTTCTCCCCAAAAGCAGCACAGTAATTGTGTTTGACTTGTACATAAGGTCAGCCTATAATTGCACTGTAATTCCTACCTTTCAGTTTCAATATGATTCTCATGGAAATATAAGCAATACCTTAGGCTAGAAAGTCTGTTTGTTTGTAAGAACTGCAGAATCTCATTTGTGTCATATGCTGGTTTCTGTTGTCTCCAACAGCTGTTGTGGCTGCCACTAGCTCTTGTTGATACAGATTATGTCACTGTTTATGCTACCATGAGTGGCAGAAATAGGAGGATCAGAGCTGTCAGCGGCTTTTCCAAGGTGGAGTGAATGGGTCAGGAGCTCCATGCACGATCACTGTTCTGCCACCACTACTAATACTGAGAGGTGTCACATATGTCAGTGGCACACAATGGTGTCTCCTCCGATACTGAGAAATGCCACCCAAAATTTCCCATGTTGTATGTAGTAGGAAAAAGCAAAATACTTTTATTACCAAACTTGCTAGATTATACAGTATGCTATACAACCAATTTTGTCTTGGTTGACTGAAATGGAAAGATGACTTGTAGAAGAAGAGTTGGCGGCTCTTTATATGGATATGTAATGTGGTGTAATAAATAGCACAGAATCATAGAAAAATCTAGGTTACAAATGGCCTTTCAAAGTCATCTCATCTACCCTGCTACTCAAAGCAGAGCATTCTTCAAAGACCGTTCAGGACCCTTTCCATTTAGAATAAGTAAGAATTTATAACAGTGATGGTAATTGAACTGGAGCAATTTACCCAGCACTCCAGTAGACTCTCGGTTATAAATCTACACAGATGTATTTTGACCTCTGCCTGATGCGATTCTTGTTTGGTAACACACTATAAACCTTCTTTGGTCTATAATTCCACATTACATTCAGATTTACTATCTGTGGTGTGTTTTGTGTATGTCTTTGTTTCCTTTGTTACCCCAAAACCAGCTTTACCCAACTGTGTTTCTGTGATGACTTTTCATGATTGGTGAGTTGATTATAGCCTTGGGGGCCTTCAATATTCCCCCATGCCTATTCTCCCAAGACCTCTGCTGTCATCCCATGCCTGTACAGCTTGATGTTGCATTTTATAAAAGAGTTGCTAGCTAAAACGCATCTCCTGGCAGGCCAAGATAAGTACAGACAATACCTGACAGGTTCCAGGCTTGTGTTTTAACACACAACTTGTGGTTTGTTAGAAGCGGTAGCAACCTGGTAGCAAAAGAGTTAGAAGCGTCCAAGTCCCTTTTTGGCCTTGGAGTGTCTGATCCTGTGAAAATTTGTTGATTAACTTGATAATCAAATAATTAATGCAGTTGTATTTTCTCTTTCTTTGCAGGTTCTTAGAGTAGTTCGGCTTATAAAGATTTCTCCTGCTTTGGAAGATTTTGTGTATAAGATATTTGGACCTGGAAAAAAACTTGGGAGTTTGGTGGTATTTACTGCCAGCCTTTTAATCGTAATGTCAGCAATCAGTTTGCAGATGTTTTGCTTTGTGGAAGAACTGGATAGATTTACAACCTTTCCACGGGCAAGTATAAAAATCATTGGTTGCTCTCTGCTTGTTATTATTTCCTTACCATTGATAAGTTGTTGGGGCTTTTTACCATTGATGGGGACTTGGCAGTGTTAGGTTAACAGTTGGACTTGATGATCTTAAAGATCTTTTCCAGCCTAAATGATTCTGTGATTCTACCATATTTTTTATATTAACATCTTCCTTTCCTTCTGAGAGCCATGGAGCAGGTTATCTCCATATGCGTAGATACAAGAATTGTATTTTCGGAGTGTTCTTCCTGTAGTCCTTCAATAATGAAGTTTGGTTTTCTTTGGGTTAGGTATTCTATTTCTGCAGTTGAGAGAATATGGAGAAATTTTACTTACGCACTCGATGACACAACAAAGTATATGGTTTAACGGTACTTTATCATGTTACAGAAAGAGGATTCTTGTGCACCATCATGAATATTAGCCACACACTTGGTATAAAAGATGTCTACACATGATTTATGTCTTCATATTATGAAAGTAGTTGGATTTTATTTGTATAGGAATGCTTGTTTTACACAGGGTTATAAAACCTGTCTGCATTGACAAAGTAAGTGTTTGCCTTCTGGATATAAATAATGGTTATTTATGAGCATTGCGTTAATTCAGAACAGAACATTGAAAAACAGTGGCAATTGGAACTAATGTATTTATTGAACCACTCTGTTCTGAATGAAAATACTGCCATTTCTTCAGTAATGGATTAGACTGAGTGTACATGGGTGTACTGAATGTTCGAGTGACAATTTATTTGTTGCTGTCATTCCAGCTTGGTTATCCAATGTATCTATTTTAGTGAAAGTGCATTGGTTGGAACAATTAAATAACAACGAACAAAGCAGCCTCAAGGGTCATGCACTTAGCAAACAAAATGGCTGGGCAACAATTTGTAATTATCAGCCTGGACTTGATGTATGGGAAGCTAGCCATTAAATGTAAGACAAAACAATACCTACCCACAGGGAATAGTGTAACACCATGCTTTCTATTTTGGAAAATGTGCATAGAAAAGCAGCTAATAGGATCATTAAGTATTCAGTATAATTAATTTTCTGGATGCTGAAGAAAGCAAGAAAAGGATAATAAAACTTAAGCTTTTCTAATGAAGTTAGGCCTCTGTCCCTAAATTGGGTGATATTACAATCATATTGTATGCCCAACTCCTATGTATAACTTCTGAGAAAAAACTTCCAACTGCAAGTCAGAAATCACCATGGGATTTTATTTTAGAATTATTTCTATTATTTGTGCAAAATGGCAATGAAAATCCTGAAAAAACTGTAGTGTAATTAAAACAGATTCACAGTCACCTGCACATTTTAACTAGATAAATTGATGTATCTGAGGAAAAAATACTTGCAGTAAAACATTCCAAAGATGTAGCAAGATGTTAGTAAAGTAAAAAATTATTTTGAGCCATTTAAGGTTCAATAAGACCTTCTATCGTATTGAATTTTAACAGATATATGTATATATCAAATACATATTTGACGAGTGAGAAAATCTTTTCTCCAGCAAATTTTACATTTTTTTTTACAAACAGAGAATATCTAAATTTGTTTTCTATTTTCTGACATAAATTTTGGGAAAACAGAAGACCTGTTACCAATAATAAAGAAATGTTCCAGCAGCACTGAATTGAAAGGCTTTTGATACTTTTTGTATGATACCCAGAAGCAAGAGTGTGTCCATATTTTTAGTTATTGTTTATTTGTATGCATATTCACCTTATTAAGGATGTTTCAGAAGTACAATTTAGAGTATGTGGCTTCTTCTTGCAATATGTCAATGAAACATCTCTTCATAGATTAACAGAGTCAGTGAAAATTTTTTACTCAAAAATTGTGATTGGTGGTGTGAGTGATGGTGTCCCTCTGAAGCAATGTGCCTTCCTAGCAAAGGCTGGGTGATTCCCACTCATATTGTCTGCTCTGAATAAAGACCACTGAATATGTTTACAATAGGGCAATTATAAAATCTGCAATTTTGGGTTTGCTTGGAATGTATTGTTTTCAAAATGGACTGAAGATTGAAGACATACTTGCATTGCTATATGATGCAGGAGATACTAAGACATCTGCAATAGCAGAATCTGCTAAGATAGTTTTTGTGCAGCTTACCCCCCAAGAAGAGCAAACCTAAGATGGCCAGGACTGTTGCTGTGGACTTTTTCAGTTCCAAATACAGAGAGGACAAGTACACTAATGGAAGTGGTGAGACTAGAGGATAAATTGTGAGTTTGTACATTAAAGTGCTTTCTACACTGAAACAGACAAAACCTAAAATCATTTTGAAACTGTAAATGCTTTTATAAGAAGGCACAGTATGGGTTTTGGAACAAGTAGACCTCCTCCTTTCACTAATGCCTCTAAATTGCATGTTTTCCCATGGTTTCCTGACAACAGTCAATAAGCACAAGCTCAGTGTTGCCATGGCTACAAATTTCACCCTTCTTTCGGCCATTGCAACTTCCCAAATGGACTGGCTTTCTGTCTAATGCTAAGTGTAAAAGTACAGACGTTTGCTATGCTGTTTTTAACCCATCCGCCATCTCTATTTTTGCATGTGTTCTTTGGCTGCTCGTATTGAGTCAAGAGAAGGACAGGGGGTGGCTGGGCCCCCTGAAGAAGGAGTGGTGGGCGGGCTCCTGTTCAAAGGCATCAGTGTAAAATGAAGAAATTTTAAACTTCACTGTATGAAAAACAAAACCAGTTGTTAGTGTCTTTTCCATGTCCTGGTTTCTCTTGAGGTCTGGGGCCATGTGCTGACTACTCAGTGTCTCACGTTACAAAGCTGGGAATGCTGCTCTTCTTTTAAATGGATCAACACAGATGAAAGCCAGGCCCAACTGATCTCATCATCAAAAATTCCCCAGTCTTCAACAAAACTAGGACAAAACTCCTAGCCTTGAACTTGAAGAAAGTTCAGGTTGTGAAATGCTAGTTCAACCTAAGCATCATCCATTTAAAAAGTTGAGCAATGTTGTTTCAATTCTATGATACAGTTATAATCTCAGTGCCACTGCTCCATTTTTACAGGATGGCTACTCATCTCTCAGGGTGTTACTGAGCATTCTTGGGTATGTTAGGAGAAAAAGCTAAGTTTGCACAGGTAGAACAGGTTGCAAGTATTTCACAGCATAGACTTAAATCCTGTTAGCTTAATTTGCAGAAATAATCCCAGTGACTGTAGGACTGCTTCCATGAATAAAGCCATTGGGATTTGGCCCATAATATTTTACGGACAAGCAACAGTTACAAGTACATTCTAACTGCAAGTAGTCATTTGTGTGGCACCACCCTTATAAAGCTGGAGAAAATATCAGAACTGGCACTTCGGCTCATATATTCCACCAAGCCTTTGCCAATCTTCGACTATAAATAAAAAAGTATTTTGACTTCCATCATCAAAAAAGCTAATTAAGTAATAGGGCATAAATACTCAAAGAATTTGACAGTCTTTTCTATAACACAAATTAATTCAGAAAATCACCATTTGCATAAATCTCTAAGTCGCATCTTCACAGATGTTGATTCTGTCAGCTAGTTGCATTTCAAATTAATTTTAAATTAAACAGTGGGAAGTATACCTTTCAGCTAAAAATAACTTGCTCCATAGGAGATTGCTAGGTGCAAAGCACATTGTGCAATGCCTTATTTTCTTAAATCTAATGATTTGTCATATACTGAACTTTCATGTTATAATAAAATGTTTAAATTATACTGGAAAGCTATTATATATACTTTATGGACAACTGACTTAGATGGAAGATTAGATTTTTATGATTTTAAGTTAATGCCTTTTCCAAATTAATCTAGTGAGGGGTCTGCAACATAGTATTGGATATATCTTTATACCTTGAATAATTAACTGAGATATATTTTTTAAAAATCAATAAACTACGGTCATTTAGTGTAATTCAGAAGAAAGGATACTTTTCAGAATTAAATCACACTAATCAAATTTTTAGAGATGACTAAGCCTACAAGTCCAAATCACTCACAAGAAGTGAAGCTTGATCACGGCATCCAAATAAGCAGCTGCAAGCCTTGGGAGACGAAGTTAAACTTAAGACTTTAATTTCTACATCAGCAACATCTTGACCAGATGTAACGTCCCAGCCTGGTTCAATTATCCAGTCCCTCCATTGTTTTTAAAGACCCCAAATATTTCATTCTCTGCATGTTTTGCATGGGGAGGTGTTTCGAGAGCTAGATAACACATGTTGGGTTTGTTTTGTTTTGTATTGTTTTTTTCAGGACCCTCGTGATTTTCTTCCTTTTGTAAGGAAAAGAATCACTAATGAGAGTTTGTAATTTTGCAGAATGTGAGGAGTCCATGTGTGTGATTGGAGGGGCGGGCGAGGGGACACTAATTCAGAGGGAGAATCTGCCTGCAGGTCAGCAGTATGCTAGTTAAAGCCATGGTTACTGACAGGAACCTAAAAGTAGGGGGCACTGTGCAAATTCCAGTCCTCATATTTGAGCTCCTCTAACACGTGACGTATAGCAAAGATTTTAGCTGACAAAGAATTTACAGAAAGGTAGTGGCGAACAGTTTTTTCTGCTGCTTCTAGTTTATGCTAGCCTTTGTTCTCTGTGGGATCTGTCTGTTCAAAGGAAACATCTGGTCAAGATGTTGCTGATGTAGGAAGCGTGCAACTGCTTATTTGGATGTCATGATCTGTTCCATAAACAGCTTAGCTTCACTTCTTGTGAGTGTTTTGGACTTGTAGGCTTAGTCATCTCTAAAAATTTGATTAGTGTGATTTAATTCTGAAAAGCAACGGTAAAAATAGTTCTGAAACTCCCTTAAAGTCTTAAGTTTAACTTCATCTCCCAAGGCGTGCAACTGCTTATTTGGATGTCATGATCTGTTCCATAAAGAGCTTAGCTTCACTTCTTGTGAGTGTTTTGGACTTGTAGGCTTAGTCATCTCTAAAAATTTGATTAGTGTGATTTAATTCTGAAAAGCAACGGTAAAAATAGTTCTGAAACTCCCTGGTCTTAGCTTTACAATGTGTTTATATTTCTGTCTTCAGAGTGCCACAGAACATAACAGCAATAAGAAACCAAACTGGATTCTGGTCTGGGTTTTTTGTGAGAGTCAGCAGGCAAACTTTTTACAAAGCCCTTAGCACCTAAAAGTTTGAAACCCACTAACAGAGAAAAAATGCACAGGTCTTCCTCTGAACATGATCTAGAGGCAACATGATCCAATTTTTGTATTTTAAAATATGTACTCTTTGTAAGTGACAGAGAAGAAAAAAAACTTCAGTCCTAGGATCTATATCAGTGGTCAGTGAAGAAGGACCAGACCCTGAGCCTGCTGATTCTGATACTTCTTAGTTTTAACTTTCTTCCTGCCTCCAGTGAGCTCTCTCTAAGGCAATCCTTGGGCACAGGCAGGGGAATTGTTCTCTCCAACTAGGCACTCCAAAAAGGCAGTGTCTTTTTTGCAGTGCCTTGCATAACAAGTTGCACCAGCTTAGATTTGCCCTGCCTTACCGAGCCCTCCTACACCACCCCAGCAAGCTTTGCACCTGCAAAGCCTTCCTTTCAGATTTTAAGCATAGAGCATACACCCTTGATTTAATAATACAAAAACAGCATATGGCAAGCTATGCCACATCCTTATTATTATTTCAGATAGCTGGAACCAGCTTCTTGTTGCCAAATATTAATGTGTTACAGCCATAGGGACATCACATAGGACCAGGAGGAGATGCAGGACCAAGTGCTCTAGGCATGCACATTGACAATCTGCTCTACAGTAAGTTGGCCTATGCTGCAGGATAGGAATTGCAGCCTGGAGTCGACTCCCTTAAGGGTGTGGGTGGAACCTTAAGGGTCCTTATTTGCATTGGGAGAAACTGCTTAGAGAAGACGTTTTGTTTGAAAAAATTTGCAAACTTCATAAGAAGTCCTAACAAAGTACTTGCCTGTATTTAATAGTAGTCATATAAAATTGAGATCTCACCTGACAATTAGTTTTATTGTTTTCCAAGCACATAAGTTTATATATCCACGTTTTCAGCTTTTTCAGCATGCATTTGTGCTTAGATTAAGTTGTGAAGAGCTCTGAAGGTACTGTTTTCTCATGGGTATTCCAAGAAAAGTCCTGTTCTCTTTGTGCTAAGTGCATTTTTGTGTTAATCTGCTGTTGCTGGGCATCTCAGGCACACTGAGCATACATATAATATATCTTTATCGCTGTGTCAACATCTTGAATTCAAGGAATCCTATTATCTGGAAGCTCCATTCTTACTTCAGTTTCTAACACTCTTTTGTTATGTATTAGACTTCAGTAACATATCAGCCTTGGTCCTTGCTCTCTGGAAAGACAATACTTTTGATGTCAGGCAAAAGCGAAACAAACTTGTGCAACAGTTTGGCCTCATTGAGAGATTTAAGACAGTCAAGATCCACACTTTGCTTTGATACCATTGCCAAGCTTTGGTGACTGAGGCAGAGCACAGTCTTAATTGTATGTGATTGACGTACATGTCAAGCTAGCACATTGTTCATGATGAGTTAGATTCTGATCTGTAGGCTCAAGTTGGGGTTTCAAAATCTAAGACATCTAGGATCTAGATTCATATATTCTTATCACCAGAGACAGTTGGTTGAAGCATTTCCATTATTCCCTGTATTTTTGACGTATCCTAGTCTGAAGGGATTTGAAGATGTTACAGTTCCACAAAGAATGCTATTTACAAAATGTCTAAGGGACGAATCTGACTGCCTGAAATGAGTGGAAGTACTGAGACCATGCCATATATTGGTTCGTCTCTTCTGTTGGTTGCCTGGAATGCTTCTGCTGTTGAGATACCATAAATGTATGGTCAAGTTTAATTATAACACTTGATTACAGGTATATTACAGAGAGATGACATGGAAGAATAAACATAATTAAAAAATCACAAGATGTTATAACATTTAAAACAATGGTCTCCGATACTCAGGATATTTCTTCTATTTTGTCAGCCCTGAAGGAAACCAAAAAGCTCTTCATATGAGCTACTGGAGCTAGGACTATGTTTACAAGTTGCATATTACAGTTCTGTCAAAGGTTAAGCTATTTATTTCTCCTTTAGGTCTGGAGTAATGTTTCACGTGACTTTAAAAAAATAAAATCAAAACAGGTGTTCTGCTCTGTTAAATCAACTTGAGAAATGTGACAATAAAACCTTATTAATATACTTCGTGAATTGTTAGTATGTTTGTAATTCTTTTTCTTGCAGGCATTTATGTCAATGTTTCAGATTCTCACACAGGAAGGATGGGTGGATGTCATGGATCAGACACTGAATGCTGTAGGACATATGTGGGCACCAGTAGTTGCTATTTATTTTATACTATATCATCTTTTTGCTACTCTGGTAAGTCTTCACTTGCAAATATGCTGGGCTTTTCTTCGTTTAGAATTTTTCTCATAGCTCTTGTATTACTTATTTTTATCAGCCAGTTAAACTAATTGTGATGCTCATTTTTAGCGTAGAGGCCTTAGGATTACTTCATTGATGTGGTAGAATTTACTCTTCAACCATGTTGTATAAGGTAATGGTTTTTGTTCTGGTGTGAGGTATTGCTCTTCATATGATGCAGGTCACACTGTTAGACTGTGTGTTAAGTATGATTGCTAACTGTCTTATACCTTCACAGTTGAATGATTGCGGAGTTAAGGAAGTACTTTTATTTATCATGTAGAAGTGGTGTACTCAACTTTCATTTCATTCCCTTTGCAGCAGTAATTACAGTGAGAGGTATAAAGCCTCAGGATGTAAACTCTTAACTAGAAATCACTACTTTCCTGTTGCCTGATGCAAAATCAATCCATGGAAAATATATGATATAGCATATCAAGCAATAAAAGGTTGAGAACAGAACTAATATAACAGTTTCTCCAGTATAAGAAAATGGGGATTATATCTAAAAAAACCATTTTTTTCTGTATGTATTTCAAATGGGATGATTACATTTTTGTATAGAGAAAATGGTAAGAAAAATAGAGGGGGTTATATCCTATATCAGTAAGGGTTTGGTACTGTATTTTGAATACCAACACAGAGAAAATACCACAATAAGAGGAATAACCATTTTATGCACCCTTCATGCAGTCCTACTTTTGCTCATTTTTTGTTTTGCATTCACAGCAACTTTGATTTTATTATTTTCACTTTCTTCATTCCATTTTCTTTCTTTGCTCAGTTGTCTACTTGTAAAAGGTACTAACTGATTTATACAATCTCCATCGGCTTCCATCTACTTGTACTTTACAGTGTGTCCTGTTTCACTTCCAAAGACTGAATACATTGACTCTAACTGTGGGTGCAACAGGTTCCTTCATACAGATTGAAATCTTGACCGTGTTATACATAGCAGTAAAGTGCATTGATGCTCTTAGAGCTGCTTAACCAAATTAAAGTATAACCCCCAAAAATATATGTATCAGCTGATACATAGGACGTAATTTGCTCACAAGGGTCAAAGGATGTTTGGAGGTCTGGAAAAGCGACTTTTTATGCTGAAGTGATCTTTAAAACTCCTTGGAAAATGGGGATAGAAAGCAAAAGGGAAGTGAGCTTTAGTCATGGATTTGAAAGCAGTTACTTGTTAGAGAATCTTATTTCTGTTTTCTGATCCTTAGATCTGATTCTAATGCCTAGAACATTGTCTGAACCAGAATCCACTTTTATCTCTTAGATGAGCATTAAGCCAGTCCATAAAATAAATTAATGCCAGTGACCTCTGTGCTAAGAATTCACACCTTAACTGAGAAGTAACTTACCTGTAAGAGCAATTTTAGTATTCTCCTTTATGTTTCATGTTTTGAAAGTATCATCTGGGACTTATCCATTTGTTTACTCAAAGCACTTATTTTGCTAGGAGTGAAGTCTCTTTTCAGTATACCATCCTCAGTCCTTTTACAGGCAATTTGCATTTAATTACAGGGCCCTTGCTTCGTAAGTGTACACTCAAGTGTACACTTAACTTGTAAGTTCTTCTCATTCGCCTATGCAAATTGTACAAGTATTGAAAAACTCCACTAAGACAACTTTGTAGAATTACCTAGCCTTATGAAGTTGTTAGTTTCAGTTCTAAAATCTTCCTTAGATGTTGGAAAAGCTATGTAGTATAGAGTTGTCTGGAGACAAAAGAAGCTTAAAGAAAGAAAATAACACGGAATTGGTAAAGGAGCACAAAAATGGATAGGCTGTTACTAAAACCAAAAAGAAGGGTTCTAAGAATAAGCAGCCATCAGTGAATAACAAGAGTGAAGTGAAATGAAGAAATTACTTTCACCAGCCAGAAGAAATGGGAGGATTAGAATTGAGAAGTGATAATTGCAGGCATTTGGCAAAATCAACTGTAGAGCCTTGGAAAGAAATGAATAGGTTTCACATTAGAAGGCAAAGAAAAGTTGAAGCTCAAAAAACAAAACCTCTGTTGGAAGCGAGGACTGTTATTAGTTGAGATGGCAGCGGAGGAAGTTAAACAAATAACAAGTTTGCATTTAACTTTTGTGGCACATCATCTTTGGTTCTTGTTGAAAAAGCGAAAGGGGGATTAGTGAAAGTCTTGATGCCTTGATACATAGCTGTACACAAACTGCAGGATTGTAAGGGGTGATATATTTAATGAATACTATACTTCTTTTTAGCGTGGAACTGTACTTACATAACTAGCATGCTCAGAACTGCGGCTACTGGAGTATCTTAGACTGTATAAAGTATCTGAAGAAGAAAAACACTGTACTGTAAAATCCTAACGATGCTACTGTCCATAGTATTCAGATCGTTGAAAACTGTATGAGGTATTGTTTAAGTATGTGGCGTGTATAATATGCCTTTTTGAACATCTGCAGGGAATTCTACATATTGCCAAAGCCAGTTTCCTATTAAAAGAACATTTCTTTTTCTGAACACTGACATTTTATAAATTTTATAAATTTATGGGTGAGAGTATTTCCTGTGTCTTCTGTACCTTTATAGTTCATGGAGGGAAAGGGAATCCTGCTCTAGAGCAAGGTCCAGACACCCAGCTCGGATACAGTTTGAGTTCCAAACTCTGGGGTATTAAGCTACTTAGATTTCATTTTCTGTATAGGTGGGTAGTAATTTTTCAGTGTGATCAAATGGTGGGTAAACTTACACTTCATTTACAGCAGTGGTGGGTGGATATGTCTGCTCTGGTTGTCGTTCAGTGCTCCAAAACCAAGGAAATATTTTAAGCCTGTAACTCTTTTAAAGAAGCTTAGATTCCTTCTGATACATCCTGAAAATTAGTGCTTGCCTATAGGAGCTCAGTATGTTTGAGGATGATTTGCCTTGAACCTCGGAGACTAAAAACTTGGCAGTTGCTGACAACTTTAAAGCTATATATATACAAGTTTATTGCCTTAAGATGTAAGTTGTCTGAGGATACATCCTGAACAGGGTATCCTATCTCACCTACATCTTTGCTTTCCCAGTTCTGTCTCCTCAACTACCTCAGTCATATTTTCAGCTGCTTTAGCCTTTGGTCAGTATCTCTACACAAGGAAACTATTATAATCTGATACACACATTTTTCCTCTGGGATTCCTCTTTTTAGAGGCATATGTACACAATATTTAATGGATAGTAAATGGAAGTGCTTGAGTTTTCTGTATCGTGGCTCCTGATGCATGCAAATAATGCAACAGCTTACTTTTCTTTCAAAGTGAAGTTAGCTACTTTGCACAGAGGCACTCAGAGCATTAAGCAAGTCCACACATTAAATTACTGTTAGGTGGCTGCTGGGCTAAAAATTCACACCTTAACTGAAAAGCACCTCAGCTTTATGAGCTGTTACAGAATTCTGCTTTGTGTTCCTTTTTTATCATTATCAATTTTCATTAATTTAATTTTCTTTCCATGGGAAATACATTTTAGTGGGTATATTGTGAAACTTGCATAACACATTTGTCATAAAAACTAGAATTCATCATTTTAAAATTCGTATAATAGTTGCATGATAAGCTAAAAACAAATTTACTTCTTGCAAAATGGTTAGCAGACATAGGGTAGCGGGTAACAGTAGTTAGATGTAGTAGAATAGATGTCAAAGGCAAGGCTCCCATTTATATTAGTGGGGCCCTCATTTTGCCATGTCATTTCATAGCCCTTCTTAAGAAAAATAAGACAAGTTTTAACAAATAATTTGCAATTGTTTTGTAGATTTTACTCAGCTTGTTTGTCGCTGTTATTTTGGACAACTTGGAACTTGACGAAGATCTGAAGAAACTTAAACAAGTAAGAACATGTTTTTACTGTGCTTGGAAGTAGTTTGAATAAAGCATTAATCCACTGGTGTTTTTATGGTAACAGAAGGGAAACATCTTTATCAAAATGATGATGTTGAATAGAATAGCGGTATTTTGTTAGATACTTGACCATCACACCATGTGAGCTAGAAATTAAAAGATTGTAAAACAGATTAAGAAATTGGTTTAAGTGTTTGATGAAAGTCAATTTAGCTAGTCGTGTAATTAAAACAATTTTAAAATCACAGGTAGGTCATCTTTTTGCTTAGGATCTAGTGAAAGATATCTCTGCCCATGGCAGGGGGGCTGGGCTAGATGATCTTTAAATGTCCTTTCCTACCCAAACCATTCTGTGGTCCTATACGATGCATTATGAGCACACCATAGCACGGCTGCAGGGAAGGGTACTGGCAAGAGCCCACAGACGGAAGCGATAGAGAGGACTAGGCTGAGTGTCAGGTGAATGATAAAGACATTTGGCAAAGTTAACTTGCTTGATTCTCTTGGTTTGGGGACCAAGATGACTAAGAAGCCATTCTCTCATGCGTGAAACCCCCAAATCACGTAAACCAGAGGTAACCAGAGAGTTCATTGTTGGCCATTCTGACTTTGTGTGCAAACCACCAGAGAGGAAAGTATCTGTAGCTTTTACGTAACTATATAGCTGTGCTTTAATCTGCATAAAGAGGAGAAAAATCAATATTCACACGCAAAATAGCAAATCAAGAGCTTAATGTGTGGGAACCTTTTTTATGATATTTGGGTTATAGACTTTTTCACCCATCATTTGCTGGTTTTGCTCATATTCCAGGTGCATCAGCAATTGTTATAGAACTATGTTCTTTCAATTCCTGAAAAATAGTCACCCAGACAATTTAGTTATTTTATGTTGAAGCTAATGTGCCAAATACCTGCTCCTTTATTTTTCCTTCTATATTGCTTTTCTTTTAGTTTTAAAATTAAAATTATGTGTTTATTTGTGTATTTTGTTTGTGTTTGTTGTGTTCATTTTCTACACACTTCTCATTTGTGGATTTAGAGACTGTGTGTTTCATGTATGTTTACTGAGTACGTAGAATGTATCAAGCTGTTAAGGGTTGAGGGCCGAGGTAACAACCCCTCGAATTCCTTAACGTTTTCCGTCTGCCTTGTTAGAGACAGAAGGAGTTTTAAGGGAAAAGAAGAAATTCACACCTCGGTTTTGCGTTTTGGGAAAACTGAAACAAACTTTTAATAAACAATAAAACCACACGACTATACACTATTATATATATAGGCACAAACCAAGAAAAAGGAAAAAAAACATAAGAAAAGAAGACTCAGATAACCAAAGTTCTGTGCCGTCCTGTTCAAGGTCAGTGCTCTGGGCAGGCATCCAGCAGCAAGGTGAAGGGAGTGAAGGCTTTTGCCGCTGCGTCCCAGGCGGAGCGCAGAGTAAAGTTCTGTCCGCAGCGAAGGAGAGAAAGGGGAGGGAGGAGCCGCTGCACGCAGCCGATTTAATAGCAGGGAAAAGCTTTCAGCACGAAACAGCTGGGAGAGCTCAGTTATCACGCCCGATTCTAGACGGGACGGGACTCACGGCAATAGCAGTTCAGAGTCTGTGATCCGATGCAGGCCCTCAGGTCTCGGTCTGGGTGCGGCCTACTCGGGCCTGGTCGCCGGCAGAGCAGATTCGTGGGAGTCCTCTCTTCATGAAAGTCCGGAAGTCCAAGAGGAGGTCACTCCCCCTGCCTGCTGGTTTTTAAAAGCTCCCAACGTAACATTTCACCTGACCCCCTTAACCAATTAAATGCGGAATTATTGGATTTGCGTGGAATAATTCTATTTGTCCATTACCCAAAACAAGGAAGTTTTAGCTCAAACCAGGACAGAACTCCTCGAATTCCTTAACGATTCCCTTCTCTCCTGCTAGAGACAGAAGGGTTTTAAAGGGGAAGCAGAAATTCACACCTCGGTCTGCATTTTCGGAAAACTGAAACAAATTTTTAATAAACAGTAAAACCACACCACCGCTGCGTCCCAGGCGGAGCGCAGAGTAAAGTTCTGTCCGCAGCGAAGGAGAGAAAGGGGAGGGAGGAGCCCCTGCACGCAGCCGATTTAATAGCAGGGAAAAGCTTTCAGCACGAAACAGCTGGGAGAGCTCAGTTATCACGCCCGATTCTAGACGGGACGGGACTCACGGCAATAGCAGTTCAGAGTCTGTGATCCGATGCAGGCCCTCAGGTCTCGGTCTGGGTGCGGCCTACTCGGGCCTGGTCGCCGGCAGAGCAGATTCGTGGGAGTCCTCTCTTCATGAAAGTCCGGAAGTCCAAGAGGAGGTCACTCCCCCTGCCTGCTGCCTTTAAAGGCTCCTGACGTAACGTTTCACCTGACCCCCTTAACCAATTAAATGCGGAATTATCGGATTTGCATGGAATAATTCTATTTGTCCATTACCCAAAACAAGGAAGGTTTAGCTCAAACCAGGACACAAGCTAATATTGCTTCCCAATCTTCTGTTACTTCAAGGCACTGACAAATAATATTATATAGTTCCTTTAAATTTCTCTTTATAGAATTCAATGCAAAAATCAATAGTACTTTCACTGTTGCAGTATTAAATATCAGTATATATTGCAAACTGGAAATAAGGTAAAAGGGCAGGTGTTTTCTGCTGGATTTCAGTTAATCAGCTCGCATAAGTAGAATGAGAGATCTTATAGGTGATTTGGGGATGGCCAGGCAGTCTTGAGTATGCAAACTGAGTAGATCAAATCAAGTTTATTAATTTTTCTCCTTACCAGTCTCAAGAGGTAAAATGACCAGAAATGAAAATGGCTCAGATGTATGGTAAGGAGTGTCATATCATACTGATAATCTTCAGGAAAATTTTCATAATGTCTGCATGATTAGTAGTGCAAATGAACTCTCTGAAGAGAAGAGTTTAAGATACGGAGTCCTGTGGCTTTTCTGTGAAACTTAGCATCTTTGATTCATAAACTACTTCAAAAGTCTACATGTTTGCTTATGAAATGGCAGCAGCATGGCTCTGTCTTTTAGTAACCCACTCAAACTAGTGAACAAAAAGCAATGACGAGAGGCCACTACTTAAAATGCTTGCCACCGTGTCAACTTGAAATCTTTCTAGCCTGGTAGGAATCCTGTCTCTGTAATAACAGTAGAACACACTCAAGTAAAAGGCATAAATATAATTTTTTTTTAAAGTCTTTCAACTTCAATAGCTGTGAGACTGCCAGCAGCATAACTACATGAGTGAGGTGCTGGACCAGAGTAAAACCTCTGCCTAAGTCACCAGATCTTCTAACTCCCGTGCAGTAGAGCAGCATGATGACATTGCTAGTCTGTTTCCATGACCCAAGTGGGTATTTAAGCAAAGGGATGCTGGCACTTTGCCATTGGACGTACCATTTTAGTTGACTGGTATATGCATTATACATCATTATGACGTATAAAGATGTCCAAGGTGGTTGGCACTGTGGCTTTACATAGTAGCCTCTCTTCAAAGACAGTTAGTACAATAGAACGTACTATATTCCCTTCTGGTATTTTATTCAAACAAATAAATATTACATGAAGTGTTGCGTGGTTTAAAAATGCCTAAAGTGAAAGGAGGTAAGGGGTTGGTTCTTGAAGCTGAATCAAATGGAATCACTGGAATGACTACAACTGATTAAGAGTCTAGAACAGAAAAGGTTTCCTATGAGGTAAATGCAATGGTATCACAGGCTCAGTACTGATAGTGACTGTGCACTATTATACTGGAATATTAGTTGTCTTATCACAGAACGTGAAACAGAAAGAGTTTTTAATTCAATGATACTTCGTATTCTCTAAGAAAAAAAATGGACTGTAAGAAGAAGGAGGATTGTTGAAGTAATTGTTATGTTTTAATCAAGACCATTTCTATATAGAAATAGATATGTATTGCTGCATTGGAAAATTTTTGACATCTATAATTAAAAGCTGAATGATGTTCCAAGGGAAGAATCAAATAAATCAAACTGTTAATGTAAAAAAACCCCATTGATTGGTTGAAAATTGTGAAACGGTAATGCTCCCAAAATCTTCATGTTTTCATTTTTTCCCCGCCTTTAGTGGCTGTAGAGCTTGAGGCCCAGGGCATTTTCAGATGATGAAATATTGAACAATTTTCAAGGGAGAAAGTAGAATCTATTTAGGCCAGAAATCACACCTAACTAATAAACCCTTCTGGGATGTGTCCCTTCTTAATTACGACTAATTCCTGGTAAGAAAAATAATATTACTTATCTTTCACATTATTGGGAAAGGACTAATTAGTTAATATTTGCAACCTACTCCAAAATGTAAAATGATATGTAAAGATTTGGTATTCGTGTTGGTTCAGTAGGTGTGTTTAAGTCTGACTAAATCAAAGCAAAAATACTTTAAATGACTAGGAGATTATAAGATTGTAAAATAATGTATTTAAAAGGTAGTAAACTTGTAGAATTAAATTTGCCAGTGTAAATTTAGTTAAGGATATACATTGTGATTCAGTTTTTAATTACATCATTACATGATACTCCTTCCAGAAGTCTGACCTCATTTAGTGCAAAGAGAAGATAGAGCTCACTTTAGTAAGCCACTAGTCAATATTTTTTCTCTTTATTGTACAGTGTATGATCCCTGTGCATTATTTATTGCACAGTATTCAAGCTCTGCTATGAAGACAAAGCTATTAATCCTGAATTTTTTATGGTACCCCTCATAAATATATAGAACAAGCATAAAATTGGTAAAAGATTAATTTAAGTGTTTTACGTAGCACCACCGGCACACACAGGAATAGAATCTTGTTTTTCCAAGACACCATTCAGCTGGTTTAAGAGCAGAATCATTCTTCTTATTCTTACAGCTCCATTCATTCACAATACATCTCCCATCCTCTGACACAGGTTTATCCCTCTCATCTATGTCTGCCATGATAGCTCAAGTCAAGTGAAAAGGGATTGTACTATATCTCATAATCACCATCTATCTGTGCAATGAACTTTATCCTCTGCAGCAACCCAGACTGACCCTGACACACTACTTAACCTCCAGATAGGAGGATGATCCTGCTCATCTTTCCATGAGACTCCTTTCTGTAGCGTTCAATGCATCAGTTATGCGGATGATACTGATCTTAGACATGATAAATCTATCAGCTACAGTCTTAACTTTCTTCTCTTTTATTTTTGTCTTCTCTACCCTCTCCATAAACTGTTACCCCAAAGTTAGAAAGAAACTGAAAGGATTTCTTTGATTCCTTCTGCCTTTTGTGATAAAGTTTGGTCTTTCTTTTTAGAAATCAAGCACTCTTAACAGATTGTGAAGTTTGATTTTCCTTTACAGTAGCTGTGTTAACTTTTCTCATTATATTTTCCATGTATTTACTAATTCTATTGTTACTGTATTTCTAGCAGTTTGCCTAAATAGGAAGTCAGATGGGTTAGTTTCTAATTTAACATGCTCTATCCTGAAATTTTTAAAATTTAGTCATGTTTGACACTTTCCTCTCTCTAGCTACCGAGTTTATTTAGGTGACAAGTTATTCACCACTGCTAGTATGACAGCATTGTTACTTCTGAGATCCTTTAGAAGTCAAGTCAGTGTTATCAGGTCTTTGAGAGTAACAAATTGACCTTGTGTCAGTTATCTTACAAAAGCTTTTCTCCTAACATTTTTGTTGGAGATTAGTCTTCAGCATGGTTTAGAGTCCTCTGTGACCTCCTCTGTTTGACACAATTCATTTTACTTTCTTGCTTTGATTTTTTTTTCTGATCACTCTCAATTAATAATCCATTGCTCTTTTAAACTCTCTACAGATCTTGCTGCTTTCTGTATGTTCTTGAAAGCTTCCTTATTAAATTTTATTTCTTTAGAAAGTAGTTTAAAACCTTTCATGATCTTCCATATTAATGTTTTATAAAAATTGCCACAGAATTTATTTTTCTACTCTTTGCTTAGCATATGACTTCCCTTTCTGAAACATATCCATTTACTTTTAAAAGCCTTCTTTACACTCCAGTTGACATGGCTGGCCTTTTTGACCTTCTTGGTTTTTCTGTAGGTGGTAGTTCTGTGCTTCTGAAACAGGATATTTAAAGTTACTCCATACACTCCTCTTCCAAGTTTCTGTCCTTTCGTCGTTCCCTAAAATTTTCAAAAGCTTTATGATTTATGTAATTATTTTTTTAATTTAAGTTCAAAATAGTAGGTAGTTTTGACCTACTGCTTGTAAAAAAAAACAATTCAGAATTTAAGAGCATTTTTATCACTGTTACAGAATAGCTTTTTGATATTCAAGTAGTGAACTAGATCTTCCTCAGTACTAAACCGTTAGGTGCTTCTTCACTTCGGTATTCTCTGACTATATAATTCAACAAGGAGGCAGTTATGAGTAAAAAACTTAATCTCCTTCTATCCTTTCTGAAACATACATAAGGGTAAACAAAGGCTTCCCACTATTATTACTGCTTGTCCTTAGGCCTCTAATAGTACTTTGCATATTGAAGTTACTCTCTAATCCTCATTTACATGTATGCAGAATATTTATTCCAGTTAGATAGATATGCAGTTTCAACACAGAGTTACTATACTGTTTGTATATGCATTTATCTAATGCACCTTATTTACTGCAGATTTTCTGTAACAAAGAACACTAGTCTTTCACTGGTCCAGTGTACTGTCAGTATGGATACATATTCTACATATTCTGATCCTGAAGGATCCTACTGCTTGTTGCTTTGTCCTGCTTTGAGTTAGAACAGAACTCATTCTGTTCAGTGATTTTATTTTTCAGCTCAGTTTCTCAGTGACAGCACATTTTCGCAGACAGTATCTGCTCCTAGCAGTGAAAACTCTTGATGTTTGCAGTTACTGCCAGGGGTTGGGGTGCAGAAAGGCTCTTGCTGATACTTGCTCCTGTGCAGCCCAAGGTCACTGCTAAACCCTGTGTGCCACGGTGGGGGTGCAGTGAGTGAGAGGCTGCACCTGCAGGGAGGAGCGGACAGGACAGGTGACCCTGCACTGACCAACAAGGTGTTCCATCCCGTAGATGTCATATTTGGCATAAAGCTGAGGAATCACAAGGGTCAAGCTCTCTTCTTCAATGGCTGGTGTCTGAGGAGGACTCTGTCTGTTCTGCCTTCGATCCCAATTGTCGCAATAGGAAACGGCAGGCTCAGGCTGAAGTGGGACGA
>NW_010419152.1:0-303 GCF_000710305.1 Buceros rhinoceros silvestris
TCACAGATTTTGGCCTCATGGGCATCGGGGATGTAAATAGTTTTCGGACGGCTCCCCAGGCCTGCCCAGCGCCTGTGGCTCGGTCAGAGCCATTGTCACAGTGAGAGTCTCCAGTCACAAACTTGTCACAGAGCCAGCGAGGACTTTGACCCGACCGAGTGAAATCCGGGACCTTCCGCTGTTCCGTAGGGACAGTTTGGAGCTGTTGGTCAGAATCCGCCTTTCCAACCTCCTTGATCCAAGGCTACAGTGAAACCAAACACCTTTCTGCTCCAGTGTGTTCTGGCACGATCCCACAACGCC
>NW_010419153.1:0-16452 GCF_000710305.1 Buceros rhinoceros silvestris
TTATATTAATAAATATTAACTACAGATCTGTGTGGGCAAAATAGCCAAAGAATAAATAAAAACCCACTTAATTTCAGAAATGTTGGTAAATTTAAAAAACCCAGCAATGATGGTAATTCCAGAAACTTAAGATTCATGCTCCACAGCTGAAAGAAATTTATTTACGTTTGCTTTAAAAAAGTTCATTTTTTTTTAAGGTCACTATTCCTGGTATCCAGAAATAACATTGCTGCAGAAGTCATCTGTTGAATGTGTGATCTTACACATAAAGATGGTATTTGTTTGCCATAGCACACAAACCATGATTATGTCAGATAATGGACTGCAGTTCGATTATTAGGAATTTAAACATTTTCTAAAAGAGTTTTAAGCACATGATTTCTGATTCAGGATATCCACAGTCTGATGGCAGTGTGGGAAGACTGCTCAGACAACCTGTTATGTTTCAATCATAACCCATTTAAGAATTGTTTAATTCCAGAGCAGCGCTTTGGAGAGTGGAACATGTTCCGCAGCAAACTTAGATTAACACTGTCCAACGGTGCAGTTAATGACATTAAAGTAAGGAATGTCCAACTGCTGTGAAAAAAATCACATGGAGAATGTACTGTATTAACAACTGGCAGAAATGAAATTTTTGCAATCCAAGACAGCTAGACTGCATTCAATGGTCTTTCACAAAAGACTGCTGTCATGAGGAGTTTCTCCTCTCTCTGATGAGGCAATTACTGAGCAAGCACAGATCTGTTGGACAGGGAGGAGGCATTGTGCCTTCTTCCTTTAGTGGGAAGAAATGGATGCAAAATCTTTAAAGCAAGTAAGAAGGATCCTATAAGCCAGTCAGCATCAATGGGATGGACCCGACAGAGACACAGAGAGGGTAAAACCGTGGGATGTCTTAAAGAGGCATGAACTAAAGGAGGCCAACTCAAATACTGATTGGTAACTGTGGATGTATGTGTTGTTCTTTAAGCAGTCACTTTCTTTTTACCTTTGGAAGGGAGAAAAAAAGAAGGTGACTGATCCTTGAGTTCGGAGTGTAACAGGCCCTGGAGGGCTCTGATGTTGTTACCTGCCTAGGAGCTTAAGAGAAAGTGAAAGAAGCAGAGGCAGACCCATTTAACAGTCTTAGAGAAGACCCATCACATTATCAGCTCTATGCACATACTGCTATGTGAATAACAGGAATAATTGTTCCTGTTAATCTGCAATGAGATTACTAATAGTAGGAAGAATTAATGCTAGTAACATGTTTTTCAGGTTTACACTGGGCAAAAGGGTACGAAAAAACATTGATCTTGGTGGTAGAAGATAAAAAGCTTCCCTGGACTTCAGCTGATGTGTAATGAAGAAATCTGGAGTGAGGTTTGCAAAAATGGACTGGACATTCTGAGACAAGAGAGAGGGGTTAGAAAAAAGAGATCAAAATATATCTCAAGAAAGGGCAGTTTTGAGGGAAACTTTGAGAGAAATGGTGGGGATTTTTATGTTGATCTATCCGGGCTGAAATCCAGCAAAGTCAAACTCCAGGTCCTTGAGAGATGGCAAGGACATAACTAAAAACAACTCAGGTGGCCTTTTGTGTTTTGGAGCAACTGTTGTGAGGTGGGAAAGCATTGGTAATCTGTACCCATAGCTTTCTTTTTATCTTTGGGAAACTTGTAGAAGGCAGCAGTCTGGATGCATCTCTAGAGACAGCTTAACTTTCACAACGAACGGTTTAAAAGAAGTGACAGCTTAGGTAAAATAGTGGGGGAAAATAAACCCAGGAAGAAAAGTGTCTGCATTTTGTGGGTGGAAAAGAGCACAGAATTTTCCCAGTGTCTGTGAATGTCTCTTTTAGCCACGAAATGTCTGCAGTCATTGGTGTTTTGCCCTCAAATCAATGGATTTTGCCATTTTTTCAGGCAGGTTTAAACCTCCCAGTTTTAGTGGTGTTGCTTCTGATTTACAGAGATGTAGGAAGACAGAGAAGGCACTTTCCTGACTCAATTCTGTTTGATAATGTAGAAAAGCACTCTACATCCTGGCTACCAAACAGATGAAGTATTTTTTAGTAATATTGCTTTTTCTCTAAATTACAGCAAATAAGCTTTTCATATAGGTATTGCACATTTATTTATTTATTTATTTAAAGCAGGTATTTCATGCCTTGTGGTGCAATTGGTAATTTCTAATCAGAGAGAAGAAAAATAAATGAACTTATTATGAGGAGATTTTTGGAGCTAAGAAAACTTTTCAGATGGAGATGATATAGCAGTGCTGGGACATATTCAGTAACTCAAAAGAAATCCTGGACTGTTGTGCATGGAGCTTTGTGTTATGAGTCGTTTAGTGTGTGTGTGCATACGCATACATAGATGTGTGTCTGTGTGCCTATTTGTTTTGCCTTACCCACATTACTCTCATATTTTGTATAACTAAATGGAAGTAGCCCACCCTACATGGTATTAGATAGACTCCCATTCTTGGCAGGCCCTGGCCGCCCCGTGCCCGGGTCTGTGATGTCCGGAGGTAGAGCAACGACTCTTTCGTGGGCACCCCCTTGCCGAGGGGAAGGAGCTTGTGTGCCCTTGTGAGGTTGAGAGCTGTGCTGGTGGTGGCATGTGCCTCCGGTGGGGTCTCCCAGGCCAGACAGGTCTCGGCTGAAAGGTCAGACAAAGTGTGTCCACGGGCAGGATGGGCTCACTAGCCTTCGGGCAGCCATCCTAGGAGAAGGACAACTCTGACTCCAAACCTGGGCAGATGGAGCTCGTTTAGCCTTGTAAGGCATCCATCATCTCAGAGAAGGATACTCT
Source organism: Buceros rhinoceros silvestris (assembly GCF_000710305.1). Taxonomy (NCBI): domain Eukaryota; kingdom Metazoa; phylum Chordata; class Aves; order Bucerotiformes; family Bucerotidae; genus Buceros; species Buceros rhinoceros. The sequence continues at coordinate 2,799 of NW_010419153.1, forward strand.
AACCAAACCTACGACCTGAGGACTTTGCTGTCACCGTCCAAGCTCGCTAGGTCCCGGCAGATGAACCTCAGGTGTAAAGGGTGGAGCCAGTTCCACGCACGCTGCCCCTCACCTAAAAAATCCACCGCGCAGCCCTGAAGGGTGCCCTCATCGCTTGCAGTGAGTGTGGGAAAAGCCCTTCCCAGATCTTTGTTCGTGAAGCCAAGCCATGATGATGATGATGATATAAGGAATTCTTCATTATGGGGATGGTGAGGCACTGAACAGATTGCCTGGAGAAGCTGTGGATGCTCCCTCCCTGGAATTGTTCAAGGCCAGGTTGGATGGAGCTTTGAGCAACCTGGTCTAGTGGAAGGTGTCCCTGCCCATGGCAGGAAAGTTGGAACTATATGATCTTTAAGGACTTCTCCAACCCAAAATGATCCCAGATTCTATGATTTCCTGATAATGCCTACAAACAATGGCTGGCAAATTTCAGGGCTATTGTGTTGCAAGAGATGGGAGCAACCTGGTCTAGTGGAAGGGGTCCCTGCCCATGGCAGGAAAGTTGGAACTATATGATCTTTAAGGACTTCTCCAACCCAAAATGATCCCAGATTCTATGATTTCCTGATAATGCCTACAAACAATGGCTGGCAAATTTCAGGGCTATTGTGTTGCAAGAGATGGGTTAATTTCCATTTCTGTCTGCCATAGTTTTCATTTTCTTCATGTGTTTTAATGATATCCTACCCCTTAAAACTAGTTTCACTTACATGAGATGCTAGATTAAGCCTTAGTACTTGCAGTTATGCTCCTTTGACCAATCTCCTCATCATAATGAAATACTTTGCACACCTTTTTCCAGGAGAGTGAAGTGGTCCCATCTGTTCCTCACACAAAAATGCTAATATTTCTTGCTCCAATATTGGGGTCTCTGAAAAACAACTCTGACTGTGAAGAATAGTGTAGTGATAAAATGGTTCATTGTCTTTTAATTTGTGTGCCCAAATAAGGTACAAAGGTACCACAAAACAAAAAGAAGATGGCAATGTACACCTCCATAATCTTTTCTTCTGAATGTGACAAACAAACCTTGTAACTGTCATCTACAATTTCAGAAGGAGGTATTGCAGCCCCCACCTGAAAATTAAAAAAGCACAATCCAGTGTTGGAGGGGAGCAAAAGCACACCTGTGTCCTTGCTGCCAAAAGATGTATGAAAAGGCTGTATTTAGCATCTTCCTTCCTACTAAGATGTACCTTGCGGGCCCTAAACAGTAATTTCAGAAGAGGAAAGCAGCTTTCATTGGAGTATTTGTGTGCGTCTTCCTCCTGTCCACAGAGCAGCTTTGCATGCTAACTAATGCCACGAAGGAGGTGGGGGCTCTCTGAAGATCATTCTGGTTTCTATTGTTCTCCATAGTCACAGGAAAATGAACACAGCCTCTCAAAAAGTTCCCTCCCACGGGAAGATACTCAAGGAGAGAAAATTGCTATGAATTTGCCCTCTACTTCAGACACTTACTTGCTCACATAGTTCCGAAGTTGTCAAATGTATTTATACATATAAAATAGCAAATGTTTGATAGTGTCTTTTGTCCCCTGGGACAAGATCATCTGCATGTTGCCAATGGGGCCTTAGGCACTGCGTAGGCACAAGCATTACATGACAACATCAGGCACATCTATCTAGCACTGGACCTGAGCATCTTAGTCCACCTGTGATAGAATGGGTTCAGACAGAACTTCAACTTCATGGCCAGCAGCCAGAGAGCTGAACCTCTCCACAGATGTTACAGTCTGAGGCATTTGAGGAGCAGCTGCACCCTGCTCTGGATTCCGTGACTGAGTCCCAGAAAGCCAGCACAGCAATGCCTGTCTTTCTAGGTGAAATAAGTGCAAAAAAATCATCTTTGCATTTTGTTCCAAGTGCCCAGAGAAAGAAGACAGTTAATTTTCTGTCCATCATTCTTCTTTTTTTTATTTCTCAGAAATCAACACAACGTACTCAGAGACTGACTGGGCAAAGAAACACCACTTAAAATTACAATGTGATGAGGTGGGAGAAAGGGAGAAATTCTGCTCCTTGATAACTGCAAAAAGCTCTGCCTCTTCCTATTCCCATTATGGCCCAACATCTCTCTTCAAAGCTACAGGCAAGCTCTACAGCACCAGTCATGATGCTTTGCGTGTCACACCTACCTGGTAGGTACCCTGCTGTCATGGGGAATACAGAGATCTGCCACAGGCTCCTGGTTCTGCTCATGTGCTTGAAGAGAGCTCTGGCACCGATCCCATGACATCCTAGGAGTGACTGGAAGGGACTTTCCTTTTAAATGCAGCAGGAAACTCCTTGTTGATATTATCAGGGACCGGAGTCCTTTGCAGATCTAGGTCAAAACAGCTTAGATAATTTTGGTGCTGCTACCCTGATTTTCAGCAGAAATTTTAGTCCTGAAAAGTATCTTCTTGTATTTGGATCAAGGTTATAATAAAATATTCTTTGTGCCTCAGATTGGGCCTTGAAGAAATACGAAGGAAATAAAGAGGAAAGGCTGGATTATAGGATCCTACAAAGGATAAATTTTCAACCAGCAAAAAAAAAAATGGACCCAGGAGTCCACAAGAAAGCAAACACCTGTGTAACAAAAGTGTGCTGAAGAAGGATGTATTAAACAGCATCAGGTACATCACCGAAGCCCCAAAAGAGAAGAAGCACAAACCTCAGCCATACCTGGCAGCAAATAAAAGGTTGTTAACCACATGGAGATCTGTCTTTGGGCACTGCCAAATTGAAAACTGAATGGAACACAATTTTGAAGATTATAACTGGAGAGATGATTAGAGGCATTGGGGAAGCTTTTTCAAGGACTTTCTGAGGAAATGGGATTGTAATTAGAAAAGGAAATGGAATCAAGAGAAGATTTCTAAAAGGTGAACAGAAAAAGCTTTTGTAAATAGTAAAAACACATGGTAAGAAGCCAAACTGCAACACAATGTTGGTGTGAGTTCGCTTGTAATTTTTAGCCTGAAAATGATAGAGAAGCACATTTTAAATCTAAGTACTTGAAAATGTGTTTCCCTTTTACAGCTCGTTCAGAAACAGCATGCAAGATTCCACACTTGCCATGAGAAAATGGAAATAATCTCTCGGCCCTGGAGTGGCCTGATCCAGCCAGCATTGCAGATGTGCTTTGTTCCACGTGTGCATTTCCCCACTGATTTCACTGATTTGAATATGAACACTGCGAGACTGGAACACTGAGCAAGCACTGAACTCTCAAAACAGAGAGTCTAGTTTCTAGTTTCTCTCATAAATACAATTTAAAGAGAACAAAACATAGCTGAGGCTCTGATAGATGTATTTGTAATTAAATATTATGTATATGTAGTTTCTTAGACAACTGCCATGTGGGCCCTAGAGGTCTAAATGGAAAGGTAATGCAGAGAGGCAGGGGCAAACTACACCTCCTGAGCAGTTCAAGAGCTGGTTTTGCATGAGAATTCCATCACATGGGTAGTGCAGGGCTTCTCCTTCCTGGAGTTTCCCAGCTGAAGGGGAAAACAGACCTTAGAGGACACTGAGGCTGAAATCCCCACTGTCACTCGGGGTCCAACAGGGACCCGATCCAGCCTTGTCCATTGTGAGCCTTGGGTTGTTCCACCAGTCCCTTCGAGTCTGTAATAAAGACCAATAGCTGGGGGAATCAAAAGTTGACCTTCATGTTTTTCTGGGTACCAGACAGAAAAAAAAAAAAAGAGCTAATGGATTTCCATGACTCTGCACCGATGAATTTCACTTCTAAACCACGGCTTTAGTGGTCCATGGACTCTGTGTGGGGAGCCTGCCCTGGAACAAAAACCAGCTTCAGAGATTTGCAAGCTGGAGGATTACCAACTTTACCCCTAAAGAAGTCAGAGTGATTGCAGTCTGTGTTCTTGTGAAGGCTGGGACCCGTACTGGTCATGAGAGCGTTTGTTACAGGAACACCATACAGAAAGCAAGAAGTAAAGGCACGCAAACGCCGTCGATAAAGTCCCAAGAGCACGTCCAGTTCACACTTGGTGAATTCGCATGGCATCATCCCAAACTTGGCTCTTCGGGTAATGCTGGTGCAACATTTCTTATCAGAGAGCAAATCGGTATTATTCATCCAGGTACATCTTGCAGAATCCTTTTCCCCAGGCAGATGTACAAACCTGTTGTTTCATTGGACGATGAAAAGGTGGTGGGAGAAGGGGATTTTATGCTTTCTGACTTCAGCTGACATGTCTCCATATCAGCTCACTGCAGATTACTAAGGTACAATTGGGATAAATGAAACAACTAAAGTACGTAAACCCATCCACATCAAACACTTTGCTTTGTGAGGTGTATTTGCAGAGAACAGGATTATCTTTTGAGTTCAAAAAAAGGAAAAGTGCTTTTGTATCTGTTATATCCTTCCTTTGAGTGGGGAAAACTCCATAATCCAGGGAGCTGAACGCAAGAGCAAGTGCTGGGAGGTTTAGGATCTACCCGGCCTTACCAGTGCCTATCTTGGGCATGTCTGGCCATAAATGCTGACCTTGGTTGGCGGTAGCAGAGCAGCTCTGAACAGGCTGCGTGCCTACATCGTCTAGTGCTGTACCTTGCAGAGATACTAATTGGGTCCTGGAAGCAATATAGGTACGGCAGCATGTTGCTGTGTCAAGCTAATTAGCAGTGCTTCTAATGAGTGCAGGTGCAGTAGCAGGTTGACACAGCCCTGGTGCTTCCTGCTCAGAGCTAGCCTGACTGCCTCTGCCAGAGCTCTGCACAGTGGCACGGCTGTCACCTTTCTCGAGATGGGAAGCACCGTTAACCTCTCTGGGCAAAACTTAGGTGGATTTAGAAGTGAGTGAGATATATGCAGCGCCTTAGATTCTCCATCTGCGAAGTTGGGTGTAATGAAACACATCTGCTTAGCAAATCATTGAAAATCTACAAATGAAAAATGCTGCATGGTGGCAGAGTTAGGATATCTTAATTCTTTTTCTTTGTGATAATTCTTTTCCTTGCTACACAATGTATGTGTTGAGACAGAGGTCAAGAATTTCAACCCACCAAAAAAAAAAAAAGAATAAAAGAAAAAAAGAAAAAAAAGGAAAAAGAAGAAAAAAGAAAAAAAAGACTCAGGGTAGAAAAACATCAGAAGGAGAAGTAAAAAGCCAGTGAGTGCAGAACAAAATATGAGCTGAGTTTGTATTATTTATACAGTTTTGTATTCTGCCTACTGCTGAGCACATGAAGGTTGAATATTCCCTGTGCTTTATAACAGGGAGAAAGTAACAGCAGAAACTGAAGCAGGATGGCTGGAAGTGCAGGTGGGAGAATAATTTATAACGGATAATTTATTCAACAAATTTTTCCTCTTATCTCTTCACAAATTATTCTAAAACAGATTGCTGTTTTCTCAAATTCGCTTGTTATATGAAACTATTTACTGAACAATTCTTTTAAGTTGTTTGTGAATTTAAATTGTAGAAAGTTGGTATGTATTTTATCTGTCAAAAAAGCTTCAGAGAGCATGCTTTGGTGAGCTGACTGGAGAGATGCTGCCTTCCCTGGTCCCCATCTGCCTCCACGGAGCTCCATGAAGGTTTAGGTCCTTTTCCAGTCGGTCAGCTTCCCAGAAAGGAGCTAAATCAGCATTTTTGGCACCGAGTCCAAATTCCTGACCACATTGTTTCTTAATGTTCTGCCAACCCGGGGGGAAAATGCTCCTTTAACCTTTCAGGAGAGTGACCTAAAAAGCCTCCTGCCTGAAAGGTTGTTTACTTTCCCAGCCATTTCATCTGCTCTGAGAGAAATGTATCCTCCCTTACCCCAGTCTGTGCTTTCCCAAAGCCCTTCAGCCTTTGCAGCCACAGCCACACCATAGCTGGTTAGTCTGCTCTTCTTTACCCTTACAATGAATAATTGTTTGGGGAGGTTCTGAGATTCTTGGGGACCAGGTACTGGTTTGAGTTGGGTGTAGGAGTTATTGAACAAGCTCTTCTGATGATCCTGGAGAAAACATTTGAATAAAAAACTTTTCCTTCCTTGTCAACTAGAGTTGTTCCTTCCCTTATGGTACAATATGAGAAGATGCTGTAGCGGAGGCACTAGCCATGTGGGCTAGCCCACGTGCCAGGTGGCTATTTTGTCACCGTGCCATCAGCATTCGTGTCTCTGTCCCCTAAAAACAAGAACAGTTGTACCCATGCTAGCCTGAGAGAAAACCCAGTTTTCAGCAGTTGCAGGGAAGGGTAGAAAGGTTTTCCTGTGTGTGCGCAATTAACGATCCGTCTGCAGAACGTGCCAGTTGCTTTCCTTTGCGTAGGATGGTAAGAGATCAATTAGAGCAAGAAAGTTCACAGCCCACTTAAGAAGCAATATTCCCCTTTTATCTCATCTCCTTCTCAGGTTTCTACCCTTTTACAGCTGCATGGCTGGTGTGCTAAATGCTAATGTGAAAGTACTTTATCCAGTGCCAAGTACACATTCTTGTGGAAATTAATTCTCCCTTCTCACATTTGTATCCCACTTTCTCACCTCCCTGCCTGGTTGGTCAGATCGTCCCTTGGTATTTAGGGACAATCCTTGAGGTACTTGGCTAGGGGCCCATGTCTGCAGACAGCCTGATGCTTTACCTGTTTAGTTCAGAGCAGGTTCGCTGCAGTCTCTATTTTTCCAGACAGGCAAGGAATTAAATTTTTTCTTTTCCTTTTTTTTTTTTTTATCACAATGAGAGGTGTTTGGTGTTTGATCATCGGTTTAAAGGACTGAATAGACTTTGCTGGACAAAATACTTAGCAGGTTTTCTGCTGTTTGGTTTTTTTCCCTTTCAGTCATTCACATTTGTTTGCGATTTCCCTCTGCCCTTTTCAACTAGCTCTTCTTGGTGATTATTGGTCTAATCGTATCTAGTCTATTTAGGTTCTTATATTAAGCTCATCACTGTGGTGTCTGAACATCAGATCAATGCCATGTAATTACAGTCACACAGAGCACAATCAACAATTATCAGTGATCACTTTTCAGATCTCCCAACAAAGAAATGCTAGCTGAGACACTGCTGAGGATTTCAGATTTCCAAATATTTGCACTTCTCATTAAGCAGATGGAAGACCTGCTGGTAATGAGAAAGCAGGTCTCAGGACTTCTTCCATAGCTAATTTCTGCCCAGACCAAAATAAATTATGCTGCAACAATTCTTTTCCAAGGTAAATAACACAACACACCACTTGGCAAAGCTCCTCACAACAACAAAAAAACCCCAGAGAAGTGTTTAAAGGTATTGCACTCAGTGGGAGATTTTCGCACCACAGTAATAAACGCAACACAGCAAAAACCTACAGCAGGCAGAAGGGAATGCCTTCTTATCTACTGCTCTGGAGGATATTTGCTGATCAATCCTATGAAAGGATGATATGCTTCTGTGTGTGTCCAGGGGATGAAATAACAAGCCTGAAGGCAATAATGCTCTCATATCATGTTTGAGAATTTTACAAATACAGCATGAGGCTCTGTGACTCAGTCTGAATGGAATTTTTCTCAGCACATGAATTTTACATGATATTTCGATACTAGCTCTTTTGGGCAGTTTTCCTAACGCAGTGCGATGTTAGTTTTTAGGTGCTTTTTTATCTTACTGGTAAATACCGTGACACACTTTGTGAAATGTGTGAGGGAGGCTAGCAAACCTGCAAATTGGAAAATTACAAGGATATTTGATTTGTCTCTGGTTTAGTTCTGCAAACTTTCAGATGCATTTTTTGTTTGCGAGGTGGAAATTAGAACCACCAAATCAAAAAGAGTTTAGTGCAGACTTTGCATGTGTTTTGTTTTTCTTCTTTTTTTTTTTATTTTCTTTTTTTCTTCCATGGTCTCTCTTTAACCTTTAAATTCTGCCTCTGGTTGAATAAATATCCTCATCTTCCAGATTAATTAAAATAAAATAAAATAGATAGGTTAACCTTTTTTTTTTTTTTGCCTTTTAGGAACAACTAAAATCCATTTCTTTTTGTTGTTTCCAAATTTCTAAAAGCAACAATTCTCATAATTATCAAATTTCCATATAGAAAAAACTGGTATGCATGTGGGGGTGTAATAGCACAATCTGATATTCTTGTAACACCAGTTTTCTATAAATAGGGAAATGTGTTATGTATCATTGGAACTATTCATTAAAATAAAAAAAATTATGTATATATACAGCATGGGCATCTGTTCCTAGACCTTTAGGTGACTGACAGTTTTTAATCCATTTGGCTAATGCTAAGTGGAACTTGCTGGAATCTCAGCCTTTTCAAGAGGTCTTTTCAACTTACTCTTCATGTGTTTTTATGCCCTTTCTCATGATCTTTGGAAATTTATTTGTTTTTTAAAGTTTGACTCCTAGAGTAAGGTGAGTACATAAAAATTGCAGCATTTATTAAAAAAAAGGATTTTCATTGTACAGAAGAAAGCTGAAAATCAGATTCTTTTAGGCTTCAAAAGGAGTGTAAGCAGAATACAAGAAATACATTTTTTTTAAAATGAAGACATGTTTTGTAAGCTATTCCCATGACTTCAGGGAGTCTGGCTAAAGATTTTTGAATATTTGGATTTTGTAACAACTTTAATAATATGCTATATTTTATATCTGCAGTACTGTTGAATCTTACTGACCTATGCCATAGCATTATGTATTAGTTCTTTATGATAGGGGCTACATTGCTTCAGCATGTTTACCACACTGTTATTTAAAGCATAAAGTATCCACTCTTAGCAACGAAGGTACTTACATACAATGTGCATAGGTCACCTACGAGTTTGCATTTGTATTTTACCTCCACATTGTAAATGCTCGTATTAACATTTTGTCTGGGGGTTTCATTGCTGCTCTTTCAAAAGAATAGCCAACATCTCCGCAATGGAGCAGCACCTACGTGGCAACCATATCCAGGTAAACACCAGCAAAATGTTACAGAACTTTTTTATACCCTGCAATTACTTGTCACCTCTTGATACTTTCAAGGCTTCCACCCTACATATTTCCTTTTAGTTTCCTCAGCGAAGGCTTCTAAAACCACCTGGACTAATACCGATATTCACTGGTGTGAATTTGCAGACGAACTGGGAGAGAATTTGTCCCTCCTGCTGATTTATGTGGATGGGAGTTTGATGGCTTTCTGTTGTCAGCATTTGTTTTCTTTTCTACTTGAGACATATCTTATGTGTAGAGCAATAACTAACATAATTCCAGCTCTTATGGCTTCAGATGGCACAGTGCCCTCCGCTCGAACTCTTTGGAGAGGGAAATACTCCAGCTTACCGTCAGAGTTTCATTTGCAAGCTTTACTTTACCTTAGCCTTATTTTAAAAATTTCAAAGCTTTGCCTCCACAAATCAGGTTAAACTGTACATTACAAGGGAACTGCTTGACCTTGAAGCAATCCTTTTTGAGGCAGAGGTGACGAAGGGGTTGGCAGGCGGGATTTATTGTGCTCTGAGGAATGCAGAGGGAGCACATGAGCATAAATATACAGAGAAACAGGAGCAGGAATCACAGATGGATCTGGCAGATAAGACTTGGGCCTGTATCTGTAAGTAGGTCAAAAGTGTGATGGTATCATCTCCAATGGAAATACAATTCAAAATCCTGTTTGGATGGTATACGATGCCAGACAAGCTTCATTGGACAGATAAAACATTATGACCATTATTCTGGTAAGACTGCAGAATAAGTAGGATACTCAACATATATTATAGGCTTGAGAGGTTTGGGGCAAAACGTGTAAGGTAACCGAAACATTGCACAGAAAATGCTCTTACTAAACAGTGCCAAGGGGGAGGCAGTGGGGCGGTGGCTGGTGGATAAAGGGCTTGAAGGGCTGCTCACTGAGGCTGGTGGCAGCAAAAGGAGGCTGGTGGCAGAGTTACGTGCCCGTGCAAGAATATGTGGATGTGACACATCTGGGCTGACTCTCCTGGTTCTTGTTCCCCAAAGCAAGAGGAAGAAAAGAGAAGCAGAAAGGGTTGGATGTGGTTGGCTAGTAGTCTACCCCTAAGGAAATGAAGTGTGGGTCACAGTAGCCTACATCTGTGGAAAAAAAAAAAAAAGGTGAGTGTGTCCTTGTTAAGTGGGAGATGTGCTTGCATGCATGTTTAGAAAAATAACTTGTGTATTCTGGATACGATTTCCCAATGCATTTCCCGGACTGATTATCTGGCATTACTGTGATAGACTCTTTCAGTGCTCTAGCACTTTTCTTGTTAGAAGAATGCAGTAAAAGTGAGAATGAATTATTTTTTACTTTTTTTTTCCACTAAGCTCTTGCTTTTCAATAAGTTCTTGTGAGGTAGAAACCCCAAACAAACAATCCCCACTTCCACCCTGATTCTAGCCCCATGTGCTGGCAGCCCACTTCTGCCTTCTGCAACTCTCTGATCCGTCTTTGATCTACAGCTCTGTCACCGTTCTTTCAAGGTCTTCAGGGCTTCAAGTGGCCCAGAGAGAAAGGAGGAAAAAAAAACATGGTGAAAAAATTGAAAGAGAGGACTACAGAAGAGAAATGAAAGGAGATGAGTAGGCGTGGGAAAAAGAGACAGAACAAGCACAGCTGAAGAGTCAGAACAGACTACATATTTATTTTTTTTAAAAAGGTAAGTGGTTATGTTTTGAAAAGCTCCCGCTGTTCTTTCCATCAGCAAAGCCTTTTATTTAAGGGTTTTTTTATTCTCCTGACTTTTTTCCTTTCTCTCACTCTCTATGTTAAAGGTTTAGGATATGACCTTTCAGAACATGGTTGTTGGATTTTTGGGCCCTTGGATGATAGTGGCTTATTATGTACATATTTGCATAATGAGTTAATTAGGCATAATATGTGGTTAAAATTAACTACACTGCACTCTTTTTATAGAAAGTCAGCACAGTTTTCTGCCAAAGCGTCTCCTTAGACACCCTCTCAGGGGCCTGTTAGGATTCCCTGCCTGCTTTCAGATGTCACTAACTTACGGTGATTAATTTGTGAGCTCTGGTACATTTATATGTAGTTTATTCACATAGCACTCTCCCCTACTCCGGAATTTTTGGATTATATAACAATCTCATTTTGTATTTATTAAAAGAGCGAGAAAGATAAATTCAAGCCCTCGTGATTATAATTTGAAGAATTTCATAATGTCATCAAAATCCATCCAACTTGTACAGAAATTAAAATACAAGAAAAACAAAACCCACCCTTTTTATTAATGGTGCACTGCACATAATGTCTTCTATTCAGCTCCTGTCAGAGCCATGTCTCTGGTCCTTCCCATTTGGAGATGCAATGCCACTGAGAGTGACGTTCAAGCTCATGAAGTTGTTTCTCACATCTATATCCAACCTGTGATGTTTATCAACCTGTGTAATGTCTATCACTGTGGACCTCTGGATCTCAAGGTGCTCCATGTTGACCCTCTTAGCTCTCCCCAAGCATGGTGAAGTTCATTTCTGATACTGTGTTCGTTGGATAAGACAGGAAGCAACTGATTGCCTAATCTTTAATATCTCCTCTGTCCTTTGAATTGCCCCTACTTTGAGCAGAAGTCTGGGCCGCAGACCTCTGGAGATCCCTCCAACCTATTTACTCTATAAATCTCTGGTTATTTGTCCTGTGGCATGACAGTGAGTATTGATGCTTCAGCCATTTCAACAATGGCTGATGGGAAGTAGGCTGCAGATCTGGCTTCTCTGAACCAGAACTAAGGTTCCTATGTCACAGTGCCTTGTTCCTCTTAAGCACAATCTAGAACAGATTGTGTTCTTTTTCAGATGTGCAGGTTTACTCTATGTTTCTGTTAATAGTTATGCAGACATATTCCAACATCTCCCTTGTGGCATTGCATTTCCAGTGGTCTGTGTGCCATGACTTTACATTACAGGCATCTGTTATTATATTGCTTGCTCCAGGTGATGTAAGGAGAGCTGTAGGTAAGAGGAAATAATTTGAGCCCCGTGTCCCTTCTTCTTCCTGATCATACACCTTGCTGATTTCCTACCACTCCTTTCTCCCACAGGCAAGCTCCTGTTGAAAGCACTGGCCTCTCACAGCCCAAGACAGGATGCTAGACTAGATGAGAGTGACAATGCAATACATTTAAACAAGATCTAGATAAGAACTGAATCCAAAGTAGAATTCAGAAAGCAGCCGCCATAAAGGCACACTTTCTGTTCTTTCTCTGTTAAAATCCAGAAAAGGAAAACTTGCTTTTAGTTAATTCTCAGTGTTCAATGGTTTTCACAGCAGGAGAAGTAAATGACTAGTAACCAATGCCAGTATGTGCCACAGAGGGACATGAACACAATTCTGTATGTTTATTTATACAGCAGCTGCTGCTTTCCACAGGCCACTCTCTGGCCTAAGAATCAAAAGTGGATGAATCAGGTTGCTTCAACACAATGAATTAATTGAAAAAATATAAATTGGATTACGGTTTTTCTTTAAACAGTATATCCCTATAGTTATTAGCCCTAAATCTGGAACATATGTACATCTTCTGAATGAAATGGCATAAGCAAAAGCACTGGCCATTGAACAATAATCTGCAGTTGCATAAAAATGAAATGTTTTCCACCCACTTTTGCATATGCTAACTTTGCATTACAGGCCCTTTATGGACAGATTAAAAGGTTGGTCACTGAGGTGTAGAGTTAGCTGTTTAGACAACCACAGAAAAATTTCACAAGTGGGACAAGAAAAGATAAAATTTCAGATCATTCTGCAATGGCCTTAATAAAATGGTTTATTTTTATATGCCTGCTGTGTTTAATACAATGGTCAAGATTTACACATTTTAGTCAGCAAATTCTGACTGGTGGGTTTGAGGGTTAGGAAGTTCTTTCCAAAGAATGGCATGGCTACTGGGTGAAGCAAAGGCTTTCTGCTTTCCTACATGGGAATAAGTCCAAAGATGAGAAGGGGGTGCAAGAGGTGTATAAATTGGGTAATTCCACCAGTGTACATGGTAGAAGCATACTCTATGGAGTTTCCATGGAAAGCAAATGCACTGTTGGCAGGATCAGCAAAATTTCAGACAAAAGTGTTTTTCATTAAAAACTGTAGATGGATTGAGACAGACATCTTTCGTGGAATTGTACCACTTTTGATAAAACTTTAACCGCATAAGGTTTCCAACCACAGAGTGGCATTTTTTGGTCTCTATTTCACACTATGGTGATAGAAATAATTCCTCCTGTCTTCCTCAGCACATACGCTGTTAGGGCTCTCATCTGGTACAAGTTCCTACTCTGCCTAATTCCGACCTCAGTTGTGAACTTTGGTCGCCAGTTTCATGCATGATTAAAAGCAGGTCTTCTGCCAGAGCAGTTCCATGTTCTGCTTCAAAAAGGAGGGAAGAAAGAAGGGCTATAGATCATCACTTATGCAGTTAGTGATGTATTAGATTCTCTATTCTCCTGTTTCCTAGCTACTACTACTATTACAGAAGCCCAGGAGATTTCTGGTTTATCTCAGATACTTTCAATGTGCAGGAAAATGATTTTTTTTGTCCATTAACACTTGAAGAAGTTCCAAAGATGTGCAGATTGAACAGGATGTCCCAATGTCCTTTCCTCATCCCTCTGTATAAAAGCATAATTACTCAAGAAAGCCTCTCTGTCCCCCTAGATAGAGGAAGGGAAAGA
>NW_010419153.1:16538-17751 GCF_000710305.1 Buceros rhinoceros silvestris
GGAAAGAGAATAATTTGATCATGTGGGTTTGGGTACATACATGCCTCCCTATCATTATTTGAAATCCTTCAGAAAATGGAGTGCTTGAGAGAGACGGAGGTGTAATGTAGTCAACAATATCACAGAGAGATAACCCAGAAAAGACATTTGTGAAGGAAAAAAATGCAAGTAAGAAAAGCAATTTTGCAGAATTCAACATGGAAACAGAACCTGCTACAATCATCCTGAAAGGGACAGATGTTGCCATTCCACCTTCAACTTGTCTGGCCTATTACGTCTCTGAATGCTGACGCTTACAATGCTTTTTTTCCTCCAATTTCAGAAGTGTCAGACAGGAGACACAGTGCCAGTGAAAAACCTTATACTGATCTCTTGTTAGCTAACTGCGGTATTTTGTTCCACAGTTACATGTCTGCACAAGCCGTCATTGTGTCAGTCATAATTACCACCTATTCAGTGGCTGCCTTCAGGTTTCATCACCTTTGCAGTATTAAGCAGCCAGCTGCAGGAAGCAGAGTCGGCTGCCCTGGAGCAGCAACCGTCAGCCTCTGGATTTCAGGGTATAATTGCTGCCTGAGCACAAACATCTCCCTCCTCCTTGCATAAAACACCCATTTGAACGCGCCTTTTGCCCAGGATAGGAAGATAGACCCTATCTCCTGCCGGGGCAGCTCAGCATGGACTGGATGGGGGGCTGTGCAGCTACATGGCTGTGCCACCTTGTGCCACCATGTGAAAATGAGGTCTGATACTCATTGGAAAGGGGCTCCACTTTTTCTGTAAATCACTTTTTACCTCTCTTGTGAAAGTTTTAAGCTGCCTCTGACATGGAAGTCTAATTATAACATTCTAGTTGTCCCACGGATGTGAGGACTTCTCCTGAGCAGAAATTTGGAGCGCCCCCATCTAAATGTGACTCACTCTTCAAGAGCTATGCTCTGGTGGAAGGGTGGGTAGATGAGTCCTCATCTGGGCCAGCCAGGAAGAAAGAAAGGGAAATGTGAACCCGGGAGGCAGTTGCAGAGCATTCCTATCAGGCTGTGTACAGTTTCACATGCCAGTTGCCTTTCCTCTCTTCCCAACCTTTTACCATGTTTTATAAATCTAGTTTTGGCTGCATGACCCGGACCAGCAGGCCTGCCAACAATCATGTTGCATTTTGTTAACTGCTTATGACTTCTGGACAGTGTGCTGCTGTGACTGTCACACTCTT
>NW_010419153.1:17831-52239 GCF_000710305.1 Buceros rhinoceros silvestris
ACTTAAACATATGGCACGTGGAGACATAAATTACTCCAGCATGCAGCTTTCCATGATAAGATCTTTACACACCAAATGCAGATGCTATTTGAGGCTGCTGAGACTGGCATGGTCTGATTCTGAAAACAGTGAAAATCCTCTGCTCTGAGAAGCACCTGACATGCTGGATTTCTTAGGCTCAATTAGGAAAGCGAAAGACACTGTCAGACTTTTCTCAATGCAATAGCAATATTACCAAGCTGAGGTAAGTGTGTGCATCATGTTGGAGAGACAAGAATGATACAAAAGCTTGAAAGTAATGGAAGCAAGAAGTGTGGGATAATTGTAGCATATTTGTCAATACAGTTTATCTGAGTGGGAAATTTTCTGAGGTCCTCCTTGCATACGAGTCTTTACGAGCTAACTTAAAGACCAAGTCACTACAAATAAAACCCATAAAGCTGTTGAATATTAAAACTAATATTCCACAAAACTAATATTCAAATAAGCAAACAGATAGCATAAAAAAACCCCAAACACCTGCAAGTGTTCCTCCAAAGATGCACAACTCATGTGCTGAGAGACAGGCATGAAGAGTGCTCTTCATTTCCTCTCTTCTTATAAGTTGATTCTTTAGCTTTGAGTCTGAATCAGAGAAAAAATATTAAGGGATTTTACATTAGTTTCTTGCCACTAAACTCTGCACTGACATCTAACAATGACGTGGGATGATTGACAAGGAACTGCATCATTATCTTTGCTCCATTCTTTTGATGAGGAAGAGCACAGCACAAGTTTGAAGGAGAGATAACCTGGAAGAGAAACAGATTCTAATTTTGTGGAGGCATACTGCACTCTTCCAACTCACATATTTTCCACCAGACTTGCTGGATTTGTAAAGACGCAAGAGATGTAATAAAAGTAGCTAACTTCACCAAACTCTTTAATGAAGAAGAGTTAATCATGAATCTTCAAGCACAAAATCCAAGCAGCTGTTACACTTCACCAACTGCTGTTTTCACTCGTATAGTGTTTCATAATGCTAAACTGCATTGTAGTGCATTGGCATGAGTAACATTAATTTTGAATCCATTAGAAGCTAGGTTGTGGGGAATCTCTAAAACTTCTTGGCATTTTAAGTTTCTGAAGTACTGTGATCCACCAGGATGTGTTGTCATACAGAAAGAGTATATATGGTATGGTCACCCATAACCAATAGTGGTCACCAATGACACCACCTTCCTTCTTTTTCCTTGGCCTCTTGACATACATTCAGTTCCGAAACTCCCTCCTTTCCTCATCTTCTTTACTTACTTCTATGTTTCTCTTGATTTCTTTTAAAGCCCTTTAAAACAAGTGTAGTTTAATTTCCTAACATGACTGCAAAGAACTGTTCCTGTCTAAAGTTACCTCTTCACAACTGGCTGGTCTCCTGCCATCCAACCCATGCAAGTACAGTGTTATTCTATTATCCCACTTTGCTCCCAACTTTGGAACAAGCTGTGAGCTTGTTCATGAGTTTCTCTCGTGAAGTTAGTGGACTGGAGTAGGAATTGACTCAGTACATTGATAGAAGTGAAATGAACTGTAAAAGAAGAAATAAGTGATTAACAATTGCTAAGATGCCCAACTGATCTAAGTACATTTCATAGTTGAAAAGCTTTTGGTTAAGTATGGACCAGAATCCCAATTGTGAATAATCTGGAAAGGCAGGAAAGCTCAAATCTAAATCAAGCCCTTGTTATCTGCTCTGTTCTGAAATATATCAAATCCACTTAATGAAACAACAAATACGCACAAGACATCTGTAGCTTCTGTCATGGGACAGTAGGAAACTGTAATTGAATATTTCCAAGGATCCTCTCATCTGCTAGTTAATCTGGAGTAGGTAGGATATGTACAAAATGTGATTCTAAGCATTTTTTCCTTGCTCATACCAAGATCATGGTTATAAAGCCTGGTCTGGCTCTGGATGAACAGAAACTGTTTGGAAACAGCTGGCTGTTAGTAAGCCAAACCAAACCTGGGCACTGTGGCCTTGACTGTGTGATGTGACTGTTTTCACTGAAAACTCACCAGGATGCTGTGTCAGACAAATGTGCTTCTAGAGTACAGGTGGCAGGAAAGGCTTGGCCATATGGAGAAGTATTCCTGTTTCTGTCACTGCCAAAAGCTGTAGTAGATGCCCCACAAAATAGAAAGAGGATTTGCTGCAGTGTAAGGGGCTTGTTAACTCCATTGGACATAACATAATGAAAGCAAAAATGTTTTTCTTCATTACAAAGAGTAGAAGCAGAATGGTGTTAGGAAAATGATGGTCAGTATTAAGTGAATTATGCACTTATATAGAAAAGGACCTATGGGAAGGCCTTATCGGTATTGCAGCCAAGATAAAGTAAGTACTTGCCACTGAACCACTGTCCCTTCTGTCTTCTCTGAGCATATCACCAGCAAGATCATTCCTATTGTCACTCTTACCATGAGTTACGTGATTATCTCACTTTTGAACTGGGTT
The DNA here is from genome assembly GCF_000710305.1 of Buceros rhinoceros silvestris. Classification (NCBI taxonomy): domain Eukaryota; kingdom Metazoa; phylum Chordata; class Aves; order Bucerotiformes; family Bucerotidae; genus Buceros; species Buceros rhinoceros. Next base: position 20,326 of record NW_010419153.1, read on the forward strand.
CTGGCCTATGATGCCCTCTGTGTCACTCACGTGTATGCAGTAACTGAACGAATTTTTATCTGGAGGCACATCAGTGAAGACAGTGACCTGCCAGCTTTTCAATTCTGCCCCCAATCAAAGAAGGATTTATGTCCTGATAGGAGTGAAAAATTTAGAGAAAATGGAGTTCAGGGCTTCAGATAGTTGCGGGACATCGTCCTGATTCTAAACTTAACTGTACACCACAGATAGCCCAGATAGGTGGACCCACCCCAGACATCCTTCATGTGGTTCCACTCCATGGCAGTTAAATTTCATCAGGGGGAGAAAGTCCATTTTAAACCTTTCAGAACACGTGGCAGCACTTTCCTACTCAGCCAAAGCTGTCCAGGGAGCTGAAGAGAAGGTGGAAAAATCCTCCCAGAGTCCCTGACTCTGCCATTTCCTCATGCCCACCCTGGTGCCCTGTGGAGTGGTAGCTTGCCAGAAGCAGGAGAGAACACCTCAGATCCTGTCCATGTAGGTGTAATGAGTTTTCAGACTGACAGATGTAGCTGCTTAGGCCTCAGACTGTGCATGTTGTCTTAGCCCAAGTGGACTGCAGTTCTTCCAGAGAAATGTGTTCACTGATGCTAGGACTAAACTGCTGGTGAACTATGTTGGCACATGTTTAAGTGCTGTGAACGTTGGTACCATTTACAGCTGCGATGTCTCAGGAGGTCACCTAGACTGGGCCCACTACACCTAAACTGCCCTTGAAAGACATTTGTGCAGCCAGTTCTTAAAAAACATCAGAAGTAAAGACTTCACACACCCTTCAGCAATTGATTACTGTGCTAACCCCTCTCTACTGGTTCCCTAAGGTAGTATTTTGAAATTCTTAATCTAAGTCCTTAAGCCAATAATAGCCACATGGAGAGAAATCAAAAATAGCACCAACAATGGGTGTTAATACCAGTCCAGAAACCTTAAGCTCTAGATTGTCTGTATATAACTGTTTGGTGGCTACACCAGACTGGGCTGGTACCAGGAGAGTGCAAGCAGTAACCTGCAAGTAAAATTATGACATGGCTTTCCAGGGGAAGTACAGCTTCCCACCACTCATGTGTGTACCTAGAAGCTTCCCGGGTAAGAGCACGGACAGAAGAAGTTATTTCCTCGTAGCAGAACACATGAATTTTTTTAATTGTGTTGCAGCCCGAGGCAATGATAAAGGAATGTCTTGGGCATCCCCTGAGCCCTACACCAAACAGCAGAGAGGAAAGACCTTGTTTGCCAGGAAGACTAGCTGCTCCGAGGGAGAAAGTTGTGCTGAGGTGGAATATTGCTTCTGGCGATTGAATTAGTTCACCTAGAACTCACTAACATCTCTCCACAAGGATGTAGGACTATGTGGATGGAGGTGTTTAGCGATGTCAGCGTTTTCTGAATCAGCAACCAACCCAGTGGTGTAATCCAAGGAACCTAATTTCCTTGCTAGACAAAAACAACCCCCAAATCTGGTTAGAATTAACTAGGTGAAGTCTGAGCTCTTTTCTTCGCCTCCATGGCATTCTCCTGTATTTCCCATAGAGTGACTCAAGTGTGATTCCTCTCCCAAGCATTTCTGGGCTGGCAGTCATGCAAGAGACTTTCATGTGCTTTCCCTCTTCCACCTAGTTGGGAATATGAGGAAAACAGACTGTTTCAAAATAGACTTCTACTTTCCATTCTGACCAAAACCTCTACATGTTGGAAAGATGGCATTTCCCCCAATCACCTTTAGAATGGTGTTTTGAGAGCTCTGCTTCCTCAGTGATTTGGATTCAGCTCATCTAAGCAGAGCACAAGGACAATATTTAATTCTTCCTTGCTATTTTCTCTAGCTTTGATTCACTGCAGTGTAATTTTGGAAGCTTAATCTAGTTTCAGCATCCATGACTGGAGCTAGAAAACAGGGCAAATTATCAGAAGATACAGCAGGGAGATAACTAAAGGAAGTTTTATTTGGCACAAATTATCAGGAAATCCTCCCAAAGTCAAGCCGTGGAAGGAAGTGATGGAAGTACATGATTTCACTAAAAATGAACTTACACATATACCACAACACACACAAACTCAAATACACAGCCTCTTTCCATCCTCTGAAAGTCAGTTTGCTTTATTCTGGGGCTGAGACAAATATTTTAATGTATCTTGGCTCCAGCCCAATCCTCTGCAATAGCTGGCAGCCATTTTATATCATCCCTGTCATAAGTTTCGCTGTTGCAGTGGTTTGTGCTTTGATTTTTATTATGCCCTGATCCAAACCCAGCACTCCAGAGAAGTTCAAGGTCTGCACCCAGGTCTGAACACAGCAGCTGGCACATCTGCCCCAAACGGGTCTTTATTATTTATTGCCTGTGCTGTGGGAATCCCCAGCAGCCACCTCCCTAGGAGGGCTGTGCTCCTGGGGAGCAGTTTGTGCTGCCAGCAACTTGTGCAGCAAAGGCAAAGGCAACACATGCCTGGGGACCAACAGAAGCAGCACTCAGGGAAGTTGGGGCACAAGGTGGCAATTACCAGCTATAAGTTTGCAACATGATTGCCTGTGGGCATTGAAATTCCTCAACATTTTTCCAGCCCTCAGAGGGATGAGCGCCCCCAGCACTCCCCAACAGCAGCCAAGGTCACCTTGCAAGAGGTGCACTGTGGGGATCAGGCCCAGCAGGCTTTGACTCCATCTCCAGTTTGTCTGCAGCTTAATAGGGTATAATTTCTGGCACACCTCAGTGCATCTAATTGTTGTCACTATTAGAGCACAAGGACAAATTGCTGACAAAGAGGGATGCATAAAAATGCACTTGGGTGCAATAGCTGTGGCAGTATTTCAAACAGCTTCCTATTGTACATCTTCAAGAGAGATGCAAGCACTTGTGCTTTATAATTGTGCAACCATATCACTGAATATGGATAGCGCTTACAAGTGCTGTGTAACGTGCTGACAACTCTGCACACATAAATATGTATTGTTTTTCAGGCACCATCCAAGCAAAGAGAAAAGTGGAGTTTGTATTTTAATTTCTTTTGCAGTATCTGAGCAAACTGCTGCAAGAATTACAAGGGAAACTGTGAGTCCTCATGGCTTAACCAGCAGTTCAAAACAAAGCACCTCAGATCTCTAAGTTCAGCTTCCTAAAACATTCCTACATATTGCTCAGATCCCACCAATTATTTTTTTTGGGGTTTTTTTTTTTTTTTTTTTTTACAGCTATTAGCTGTTGAACTCCCTGGTTTGTTCTCTACCTCTTTCGGGTGACTTTTCAAAATTCAGATCATTCCAAAGTAAAAGATTTAACCATCCTTTAAACCACGATTCCTCTTTCTTTTTGACATCAGGACTTCTCTCTTTGATAACTTCAAATATTTCTCCCTCTCTGCAGTGAGTGCTTAATTCTCACCAATGGTTTTGCTTTTCTATCAGACATCGCAGTAGCACACTGAATGTTGTTTATCTGCTTTGGCCATTGGTTGCTTGCTTTGTCTTTTTTTTTTTTTTTTTTTTTTTTTTTTTTTTTTTTTTTTTTTTTTTTTTTTTTTTTTTTTTTTAATTTTTCCACTAAATTGATATAAACAATACTATTTGTTCAACATTGTTGGGGGGGTTGTTTTTCATAATTATGTAAAAGTACATTTGCTTTTTAGACTCAATTAAAGCTTCCTTTATGTGTTAGCAGAGCTGCACAACGGAGGTTTTCATCTTGTGCACTGCTTTCTCTGACTGTGAGACAAATAAAAGCCAAGCTTTTGCATTTCATGACCTTGAAGTTCTCTGAGTAGTTTCACCTCCAGGGCTGGGTAACTGAATGCTTTCAAGCAGCTTAAAGAGAAAATGGGGAGGGGGGGTGAGATGGAGGAGAAGGCAGTAAACAAGAACATAATTTCAGATTTTCATGATTTAGACTAAACTGAATAGCAGCAGCCAGCGTAGAGAGAGACACCGTGTACATATGATAGAGTAGTTTTATAATTTAAAATACATATTGTATTAGACTAATACGAGCTAATGCATTTCTCATAACATCCCACATTTCATCACTGCTTTTCACCCCATACCAATGATATCTGGGTACTGACGGACTGAAGAGAACGTGCATAGACCATGCCATCCATCGCCAGGGCATGGCTGCAGGTGTGGTGTATCACATGGTAACTGTTCTAATGGTTCTCTGCATTGCTACGCAGCAATTTCAGGATAGACTGGGAGAGAGTTTTACTGGAAAAACAAACGCACTAGAATGGAGGTGGTGACTCATGAGTGGTGGTGAGCTGGGCAGTATTGCTAGGATCACGGGGAAGGAAGAATGTGATTGCTCACTGCTCTCTCTACACATCCAGGGCTTTTTTGTTACCGCAAGTGGCCAGAACTCCCTTTGTTTTCCAAATATTCTAACTACCGGGTCCTTTCTCTTATTTTTTTACTCATTTGTTCCATCCGTACGAAGTCCAAAAAGGTCTATCCCATCTAGAATTACTAGTACTGCTTTGTCTACCAGGTGACTTCACCTTAAAGGTTGTTCCTCCAACAGGGGACTTTGTCTGACCTTGATTAGCCTTGTGCTAGCTGTAAAATCAAGAGAAGTGCACACAGAAGTCAGTAAGAGACAGCTTTTCAGAAAAAAAAAAAAAAAAAAAAAAAAAAAAAAAAAAAAAAAAAAAAAAAAAGCTATTTCCACTTTCTACACAAAAACTCCAGCCCAGATATGCAGATAGCCCCTAAGTTGATATGAGACTTATTTCTGAGTTTGTAGGAGAAAGGCTGTGGATTAGGAAAAAAAATCAGATTTTGGTATATAGTGAAGCCAGGATGTTCTTTAAATATACCATGTGTTAGGTGCCACGTGGAATTAAGAGGAGGTAGGTGTTCCTGGTGATAGGACAGCAGTGAGATACTGCTTCCATGGTTGGAATAAACTAACATGCTACATGGTATTACAGGTTGTGTTAAACAAAACCTCTTCTTGACACTTGTCATTTGAAATAATTCCTTCAGATTCCAAACCAATTTGTTGACTGTCTTAGTATATTGAAGCTGGTGGAGGGCAGGTGTATATTATTAATCTTGCTTCTACAAAAAGTGGTTTCTTTGCCTCTTCCATTATGTACCTACAGGACAGTGCAGTTGCAGAGGTAATCTGCAAAATGTCAGTTTGCAAGCAGAAACTTCAAACTGCACAAGGGCATGGCGCTCTGTCTATGACTTTCAAACACAAGGCTACTCTTCAAAGAGCTTGACAAGAAAGTGTGGACACTAGTAGGGCAAACTATTATTTGCTGCAATTTCAGATATACACACTGCAAATCACTGGCTAGCAAAATGTACCCTGTAGAGTCCAGAGTTCTTCACTTATTTATCTCTAGCACTTTTACGCACACTAATAAGCACTATTACACTCATTTACAGCCCCAAGACAAGAAGGCATTCTGACGAGAGGTCGACGAGGTTCGGCTGATGTGCTGTGGCCACTCTTCTGTTTCTGTCAGGAGTTCAGCACATCAGGGCACTAACCGAAATAAGGGATAAATTTTGAAATTGTAACTTCCATGAAAACACCTGGCTTCTCATTTAAATGACCTAGAAGATCATGTGTGCTCACAGATAGGATGAGCCTATCTTCCCTCACCATAAACATCATAATTGTGTCCTTCTTTAAAGTGTCATAGACTGTGACATTTCACAGGAGGAGGAATGAGGATTGGAGATCAATCTTATTTTCATTAAAGACTTTAGTACAAAAAGTAAAAGTGTGCTAATGTATTTTGTTGCTGGTATGAGGCTGGGGGGCATTGTGAACACAGATAATGTTTAGATGATAGAAGAAGTGCAAGACTTTGCTGGTCTGGCAGAAAGAAACAGGATGACAATTATGTTGTCAAAATGTTATGTTATGCAAAAAGAAGGATCATTTACTTTAGAAGTAACAGAGAAAATTTCACATATAGGACTTACAAATGAGAGAGAGGAAGAAAAACCTCTCTCTGTGTTAAACAGTTTACTATGAGTATGCGACGTGGTTTAGCTATGGAAAGGCAAATGTAGAGAATGTCTTCTACTAAGTATTTCTGATAAGGAAGTGCAAGATATCCAAAACTGTATTTGCTTTTCATGAATATGAGTCTAAAGCAGAACCAGCAGGTATCCCTTAGGATGACCAGAAATCGTAAATCTTTGCAAGTCCACTTTGTAAGAGGAATCAAGTGGGTTATTGTACTGGATCAAACAGTGGAGTTCTTTACATTCAGAAAAAATCTTGACAGCTTTTTACATTACTTCAAGAAATAGGCTCAGTGAGGAAAGAAACTATTTCCACACCTTTTTTCGTTTAATGGTACTGACCTCATGTTCAATCAGAGATCTTGGCTAATTTCTTAATTTGTTGATTAGCTGGGATGTCCTTTAAAATAAACTGATAGTATTTGTTTATACCAGCTCTGGCAAAACTATTATTTCCACAGATGTAGCCACACAGGCTTCACAATCCAGGATGGACTTGGCAGCCTGCAATCCTGTGCACAGACCGCACCCCTCCCACAGGCTGCTCTGGCTGGTCCCCATTCCTCCCAGTGCAGTGGGGCTCTCTCCACCATCCCATCCTCAGCCGAGCACAGCCCAGCAGGGAGGCTCTTGGCTATGAGAAATTCACATTGCTCTGTCACAACCCTACATCTCCAGGACACATTCCTTAACATAGCTGAGGTGAGAGCAAGCCACAGAGGCAAATGACAAACACAGTGCTAATGACATATTCTTCCTATACTAACCCAGAAAGTCTGCACTGAAGCCAATGTCCAGCATCTGCAGATGGAAGGAAGAAGAAGAAGAAGAAAAAAAGGAAAGTGCTATCATTAAGCCACGCTTCTGTAAAAGGCTGTGATACTGCAGTGGAGACCTAAGAATGAAGACAGGCTAAACAGATATCTGTCCTTGAATAGTGGGTATTATGCATGACATGTTAAGTGCAGAGCACAGTGGTAACCCTGTAAAGGTAAGAGTAGGAAGGATTATTATTATCTTCAAACCGTTTAATCTGTATTTAGTGAGTGGTGATTATAAAGGCTGCCCATTCAGTAACAAGACTCAGACTCCCTTAATCAACTGATATATGGCAGATAACATTGAACACATCTTCAGTTCAATGCTACTTTATACTGTAGTTGTACTAAGTTAAATAAAGTTTTACCTGAACATTCATATGCTGTAAAAAATTACTTTGTTTGAATTTGCTTTTAAATTTTCAATGGGAGGAGAAACTGGACTTGAACTTTGTTAGAAATGATGAAGTTTTTTAAGACATATGCCCTGTAAACCTTTAGATCATAACCTACTGTGATCTTAAGGTACTTCCTTGGCAGAATAAAAACCACCAGTCTTGCCATATTTTAGTTCTATCATGAAGTTCATTAGGAATAATGAATTCTCAGACTTTCTAAGAACACAGAGCATGTGACCAGAATAAAAACAAAAGGAAAGAATAACAAAACAGTTTCTTACGTAATTTCTACTTACTCGCAGGCTGAATATTTACTCCCACTTTTTTCTCCATGCACCTATGAATGATTAATTTAACAAGCACAAAAGCAAAGGCAATTGAGAGTACTCCATGCTGATGGCTGGTATTCCTGTGCAGATAACAGCTATTACACATAGAGATAATACTAATATTGCTTTACTTTTCCCAGCTCCAAGTCCATTAACTCACCCTCCTTTAGTCTGTGTTTGCAGTACACAGGCTGCAGTTTATCAAATGGTCCTTCCCCTCTCTGAAGGAAAGCTATGAATGTCCTGGGGTACCAGAGGTCTTTTCTTTTAACAGAATTCTAAAAGCATAGTCGTATTTAGCAGGTTTTTGAAACTGTCGTGCTTTGCTCATGTGTGCACTGATTGCCCAGAGATGTCAGTTACCCTAAGCAGGCTGTAACCCGGGACCTTAGAGCAGTAGTTTGCCTAGTCCCAGCTGCTGATGTGACTCTGGACACAGAAACTGAGTACAAAGAGCAGCACCACTGCTGTGCCTGTTGCTAGTTTCCTGGCATCAAATGGGGTGAAGACATAGGCACTGCTTAACGGAGCTGGATGAGAGCTTCTGCTGTCTGGGAAGCAGAGGAACAAGGCCCAGATATCAGAGAGCAGACTTGGGACAGACTCAAAGAGAAAGGGGCACCAAAGAGCAGATACACACACTCCCATAAAAATCTGAAGGAAGCTCAAGGCACTGCATTCTTAGCCTTCCTCTTTTTAGCAAACACCTGTGAAGCTTGCTGGCACCTTATATGCCTCTTTTCTCTCCTGTGCCTGTCTCACAGAAGGACAGCATCCTATTGCTCCCAGGCACCTCAGTAGCTCCAGGAACAGAGGCTAGAGTTGGGTAACAGCTTCATTAACATGGTGTCAGAGGATGGATATAAACTTCGTCTCTTCTCCTTGCCTCTTCTCTCTAAAAAACTGCACTGAAAATAAATTAAATTAAAAGGAACATGAAGATTGAGAAAAATCAATTACTCCAAATTAGCAAACATAGTTCTGAAGGCTGCTAAACCTTAGATCAACCTCTTTCAGTGCAGGCTTTCCAATGCTGTTTTCACTTATGTCATGACAAGGAATCTAAAACTGCCACCTTAGCAGCAGAAAAGGGCTTAGTGGAGCCACAGTCATCTTTACGTTCTTGCTGACAGTGAATCATTGGATTCAGCCAGCTGAAATCCTCAAGTTCTGTAAAAGGAGCCCTTCTTGTGCTTCAAACATGGGAAAAAAATGTCAGGCTCTTGTAGTTTCAGGCACAAAATTTTAACAGAGAGAACTGCATCAAATTTGTCTAAAATCCTGCTGACCTGGTTTTTAGTCCTTCCCAGGAAATAAAATTGTATGTAATCTTTTTTTCCCCACCAGAGGTTTAAATCATTCAGTTAACATTTTTAGCATGAATTCTTCATTCCTTCCTGTTTCCAGCAAAGCAGGCAGAGTTAATGAAGTTCTCCATGGCCTGTGGAAAAGCTGTCAGAGATTGTCTTGTTTCTCATATTGTCTGGAATTACAGCAGTGTCTGAGGGTGCTCAGTAAGCTCATGCCCCAATGTACTAAATGCTATGAAGACACAGCAGTGACTGCCCCTTCTTAAGGAGCGCTCATCTTCTCCACCTCATGAGCTGTGACTTCCTTACTCCCAAGATACTATAAAAGGACTTCTAGCATGAATAATGCATTGTCCTAAACTGAAATACAATCAGCAGAAATGAATTTGAATATTAATGCATGAGACGTGTATGTTTATCTCTATTAGCTGTCTACAGCTGTCCCATTTTGCTGAGATCTCACTGGTCCATGCTTTCCCCGACAGAATGGGAGGACCATAGGGAGGTATTGCTAAGATCAAAGCAGTCTTAATCACAGCACCTGGGGAGTTATACTGGAGAATATTGAATCTTGATGGTCTCTTCCACCTTCTCCCTCAGCACCTGAACTGTTTACATTCCCTTTCTGTCTACGACAAAACCTCTTCCATGCTGGGGGAATTCACCCAGCTCACCATTACTACAACAGAAAGATCAGGCTCATTTTGTAAGATGGTGGTTGAATGAATGCCAGATCCAACCACACTTATGTCACTGTCTTTACGCCAAAGAATAAAACCAAGCTGCTGAAAGGCAGATCCGCCTGAGAGCCTGACCTTCATTTTTCAGAGGACATATTATTCTAGTTGCAGAAAGAAAGTCAAACACGACTTTAGTTTGGTCATGTGAAAAGCTGGCTTTATATAAAAGCTATGGTGACCATACAACACAACTTAAAATAAAGGTCCTGTTTCTAATATAGGTATGAGCATCTCCTCTGCAGATTTACACAGCATCAACCTTGAGTGGAAAAATCACCACGCCAGACATTCTGTGTAAACTGTCCAATCTATTGCTCTCACATTCCTCACACAATCATAAAGCCTATTACCTCCCCAAGGCCATAATCATGATGCTGATGGACAGAATATCCTGAACAATGAAACAAAAACCCTGTAGTAAAAAACAAAGCTAAGGTTGGGGATTCATGACAATAAATCTGGGGCAACGTCATTCAACCTGTGGTTGTAATTATTATCTGAAAAAGTAGCACAAACTCAGCCATTCAAAGGGAAAGTCTTGCAGTGCTCTAGCACTGCTATTAAAAGACCAAAACAGTATTGCCCCTAAGAGATAAAAATAGCTACTTTTGCAAAAAACCCAGGTTATCCTATCACTGTAGATTGATTATCTATCACGACCGATGGCTAAATGGAGAAATTGTACTCAACCCCTGAAAGAAAAGGGGTTGCTTTGTTCAGTTTAACATGCTACTCAGAGATATATTTTCTAATGATGCTGAATAAGTTGAGAACACAAATCTCACTTCATTTGTAGATAGAGGTGATCCTAAGATGGGGTTTATAGCCTGAGTCAATATTCTTCCTCTGTCTTCCCTTGTCTTCCTAAATCAGCAAAGACAGAGACCATCAAGAACATATAGGATGCCAACCAGCACATAATCAGCAAAACATGGGACATTCTGAGCATACAAGGCAGATGATCATTCAGAAAGATGTTTATGTCCTCATGCCTGTTCATTTATCTACTTGAATCAAAGGGAATGGAGGAGGAGGGGGAATGAGTATTAGGAAGGGGGAAGGGAGTCTAGGCATGATTAACAATAGGTGCAAGACAGGAAGAGCTAGATTAAACTGATCCATATGCAAATGATCTGAGTCTGATTGCATCAAACCATGCACAGTTTAATGAGTATGGTAAGATGCCTTTACCTCTGCTTGGATGTGTTCCGAAAAGAAGGACTGCTCCAAGATAAAACACAGTTTAATAAGAAGGTTTTTCATTACAGGGTCGATCTGCATTTGCATTTCTCTCTCCAAGCTACAGAGCTTTTCTCAGCCTCCATTCCTTTTCAAGAGATTAGTCAGTAAGCACTTACGTATTGTTGACACACACTTTAGGGCATTGCATACTTAACATGTGTGTGAGTTTTAGCCTGGTCCTTCATGACTTGTATTAGACATTTCAAAATGAAGACTAAGTGGCAAACTCTTATTTTTCTGCTTATCTTCTGAGCACTCATTGCCTTTCTGTTATTTTGAAGCTCTGTAAAATCATTTTGGTATTCACACACCGATACAGAGACAGAACTTACAGCATCGTAAGTGTTCTTACAGCACTGCGGGCCGGACTCAACGGCATCACCACTGCAAGATGGTGATAACTCCAGCTTCTGTGGAGCTAATCTGATTTTATGCCACAGTAGCTGAGGTCTAGCCCTCTATTTCAGAAGCGTGTTCTGGTTTCTTCCAAGTCTCTGCCTTTGTACACTGAGCAAGGAAGCCAGGCACTGCCCCAGCTTCACCTGTCTTAGGCTCTGCTCGCTGTTACAGGTGCAGGTGAAATAAAATAGAGGCAACCTTTTCCACCTTGTGCAAGCAAGACAGGGGAAATCTCCAAGGCTCTCAGGATGATCATAGGAAAGGCAGCTGACCAATGCGCTGGCGTCTGCTCAGACTCCCACAGCCATGTGGTATAGTAAGCACTAGTCTTTTCACACAGCTGTGATTAAAGCTGTGGTTAGCAAAAGCACCGAATCAGAGCAAGCTGTGAGTACCTTGATTCTACTCCAAAGCATAGCATGTGGTGCAAATTCCTCCATCTTGAAAAAGTCTGACCTGGCTGACACATTTTTTAGAGGCCATCTATGTATACCGTGTTCTTCCTCGCTTAGGGCAAAATTTTCCCATTTAAGTGGTGTGTTCTTGAAAGCTTATGTGCGCTCTAACTTCTGTATCCACGCACTACACATTTACAGAAGTAATCAACTTGTTGCAGATAGAAAGTCTGTCAGACTCAAAGTGCTGATGCTGATGCCCTCCCAGCTAACAGAGGCATATAAATACCAATGGCTATCCAAATGCCTCCATGAAGAAGAAATCCCTTTTTGCAGCACCTATAATTTGTCTGTGCAACAAGGATCTGTTGAACTAGACTGTTTAACAATCTACCTTCTCCACCTCAGCTTCATCTGATCACCTTCATCCTTATATCATGAAGATGAGACATTTTAATAGAAACAAGGCACTTGAACAAAAACATTTCCATTGATTTCAATGGAAATAATCACAGACTTAAGTGCCTTGCAGATTGGAAATCCAAACCTGTTATTGCATATTCCATCATTATTAACGTGATTGCTTCTTTTCCATCACTGGGCTGCTTCACGTCTTTAGGAATTTCTGGTTTTATATTCCCTTGAATACAATGTATGCTTACATCCTATCTTTCAATTACTTTGATTTGAGTTTAACTTCTGTATATTTTAGCTTTCTCAATTCTGTGCTGAGGTGTCCACAGCTTCTTTGCATTTCACCATTAATTCTGACCCAGCAGTTACAAAGTCCTTTCTTATCTCAGATTATAGTTTCAACCCTGTATGTGTTCCTTTACACTTAAAGCTACAGTTACACAATCTCTCCTCATAGACTAAGGGCCCTCCGACAGTGGAAGGCTGAAGCTTGTTAACCTAGTCACAAAATAGTTGTGCCAGCAGTTAGAAGAGTCCCACTTCTGTCTTAGCTTACTGTTGTTTATTATTGTTTATGGAACCACAATGCTGAGCTTCAGGAGCAGTCAGAACAACTCAGTTACTGCTGGCAGTGTGCTTGTATCTTCCTGTGCCTGGTAAGAGGGTGCACTCTTGGGGCTAGTATGAGTGAGGTAGGCTTAAAGCAGGCACATACCTCCTTACCTCTTGTCATGGTCTAGCACCCAGTAGAATAACTGGATCATTTAGGTTGCAAAAGACCTTTGAGTCCAACCGTAAACATAGCACTGCCAAATCCACCACTATATTATGTCCCTTAGCACCACATCTACATGTGTTTTAAGTACCTTCAGGGATCTAACTCTATTGCTTCCCTGGGCAGCCTGTTATTTCCTATTGTCCAATCTAAATGCCCCCTGGCACAACTTGAGGCTGTTTCCTCTCGTCCTATCACTGGTTAATTGGAAAAGAGACTCACATCCACCTCACTAAAACCTCCTTTCAGGTAGCTGTAGAGAGTGATAAGGTCTCCCCTGAAACTTCTTTTCTCCAGACTAAACAACCCAATAGGGATAGATGCTAAACAAATACAGGCCAAAAAGATGGTGCTTGTCCCAAAGAGCTTATGCTTGAAGTAAAAGTAATACTGACGGATGAGGAATGGAAGGAGTTAATAGGGGAATGTCCATTTGGTTTAGCTTTAAAGAACTAACTTACATGCCAATGTATAGCATTGACGTGGGCAGGAGTCTTCATGTGACTGTCCCAAAGGGCTGCCAAGCCTCCTTTGAAGGGAAGCATTTTTAAGGTCGTATTTGAGGACAGAGAAGAATGCAGCTTTGTGGCTGTAACAGGGAGCATAAGTGAAATCACAGAGATAGGTACTGAGGAGGGTAGAGAGTGGCTGATGGAAGCTGGCACCACCATAGCTCTCTGAGGCAGGATATGGATGGGGTAGCTGTAAGAGATTGTGCCTACATAACAGGCATAGTTCCGACCCTCCTTTGATTAGATAACATCAAATGTCTCTTGGAAATGGTTATGGAGCAGATCATCACGCAGTGCCATCATGCAGCCCATACAGGACAACCAAGGGATCAGGCCCAGTCTGCACGGGGTTATGAAAGGCAGGTCCTGCTTGACTAACCTGATCTACTTCTATGACAAGGCAAATACACTTGGTGGATGAGGAAAAAGCTGTGGATGTTGTCTGCCTAGGCTTCCCAGTTCCAACGGTTGTCTGCCATTCCTCTTCCCTCACAGTGGGAAGAATTACTGTGTGTCTGATTTCAGTCAGGTCTCTTAGCAGCTATTGAACATGACTGTTAACCTCCTTGCAGTCCTTTCAGTTGTCCAGGTTATATTTTCCCTTTATAAAGAGAGGTACTGTCATTCACTATCACTCCAGAGCTGACATAAGCATTTAAAACCTTGGTAACTTTTTGAGTGCCAGCTGAGGAATAGGTTTGATGACTATGATCTGGTACGAGTAGGGACATCCTGGACTCTGCCCATGCAGTAACAGTGGGAAGCAAAGCCATCACAAACATTAGCTGTTAATGCCATCAGAGTTTCACTTCTATCTTACATGTATAACTTTATTCCGACATCTTAGTTCCACATTGCCATTTGTACTTCTGCCCCTAGGATCAGCTCTGGAATCTGTATGGGAAGTTGAGAGCAGGTATTTATGTAGGCTTTGAGCCATACCTAAATGACATTTGATCTCAATGCCATTATCACAGCATAGCTGTCTCTTTCTTCTTTCCTATTCTCTTTCATTCATAAAGCTGAAAGACCTTTTAATCTTTATTCAATTTCCTCTGCAAGGTCTAAATCACCTTGATATTTGGCAACATTGATTCTGTCTTTCCCTTCTTGATTGCTCAATCTTAGGGAATTTCCTGAATAATAAAAATTATGTCCGTATATGCAAGCATGGTCATAAGGCCTCTTTCGGCACCTTTGCTCTATTTATCATATCTCATTTCAAGAGGATTTATATTAGTCCAAATGTGTTCTTTCGAGGCCCGATCCAATTTCAGTTTAAGTCAATGGCACTTTCGTGATAGATCTTAATGGTAGTGGGATTTAGCCCAAAGCCTGGTGTATTTAAGTCAGTTTTAATCTGAAGGGCCTGTAATAAAACCAATGACTTTGATCTTCTTTTCTGGGAGTGCAACTGAGTCAGAGAGTTTAACTCAAGTAACTGCATGTTAGGTGGGTGACTGTGAGGACAGTCGTCTTCTGTACAAGTTGTTCTTTATGTTTAGAATAGTGCGTTGGACTTCGCACTAAGAAGGAGGTTATTTTCCTAAGAGGCAAAACTGGGAGTATGTTACATAGAAAGCGAACTATAAAAATAATTATCTATTTCTATTAAGGCCTAGTATCCTTATGCGTGTGTGTGAATATATATATATACACACAAACATGGGGGCTGTATTAATGAATTATTAATGAATTATTAATGAATTATTAATGAATTATTAATGAATTAATCAATGATTTTTTTTCCTAACAAACGGACAGTAAAGCAGCACTTACTGGACTCTTTCTTGGGTTGAGTCTTGAAGTCTTTTATAATCTGGGCTTTTAAAATGGCAGTTGTGATGGGATTTTTCCCTGACATGCTCATCTATTCAGTAGGAATTGAATGTAGATCACCGAACTGTTACCAAGAAGTAACAACTTTCTGATGCTGTCAACATTGGCTTGATACAGACTGGTGAACTAGAGGTGTGGGAATAACCTACTAACCTCTCTTTTGAGCCATATATTCCCCAGCAGTGACAATTCAACAGAATTGCTAGAAAGCTCATCTATGACAATCACAAATCAGGTGGCCAACAACATCAGTGTTTTAATCTTTATCTGCCTTTGCTTCTCCCCTTGTTTTCCCTTCCTCCTCTGCCCCTAATACATACAAACACAGAGACTTTCCTCTTCTATAAATACAATGGATGTTGTTGTCAGTTCAGATAAGAGCAATGCCAGATAGGATGGCAATATTTTCAGTCCTGGCAAATGCAATCATAAGTTCAGTTTATTAATATTGCAACAGTTGCACTAAATGAGATCACTAGGATAACAAAACATTTATCAACAAAACGCTGCCACCTACTGAAGTTTTGCAAACAGCCCAGATGATTGGATAAGATCACAAATTCACTCTGTCACAAGCTTATGGTCTTTGCTGAAATCGTTCTGAGGGGAAAAAAAAAAGGCAAGAATGATAACCAGCAGAACAAGACAAGACATCTCTTTCATGCAGTCTGTTCAGCAATTGTCAGGGTAAATCCTGGAGAGCAACCTCCGAAGAGGAAAGGAGGTTTGGCTCTTTGCGCTCAGTATGTCATGGAGTTTTCAAGCAAGTTAGCTAGGGAACTCTTCCTATCAACTGCTTTAGCTTGCAGCCCATTATAAATTTCCAATTTTCTTGTGCTGGTTTTCAAATCTTCTATTCAGCCTATAGTAAACTGATATTAAAACTTGCCAGCTTTTTGATTGCATCACACCAGATTATAAAGGCTTTGTAAATAAATATAAAAAAGTCTGAGCGATTACAACCAATCTTGTGCCTTTTCTGTCACAAGATCTCAACCAATTTGAAGTATTCATTATTTAGGTATATCTCCACCAGGCATGGCAGTGAAGCAAGGATAAATCCTGCACACCATATGTAGGAAGAGCTTTACCTACCCGTGCTTCATTGCTTTGGTGTGGATCAACAAATGATTGGATGTACGAGGGCTGACAAGGCTTTGGATAAGAACTGTTGTGCTCAGTCAAAACTGCAGACAGCACTTCTAGAGTGCCATAACCTAAACCGGCTTTTAGGCAAGAATGTGAATCTCATTTCTTAGGGTCTTGGGAGAACTGCTTTGGGGGTTTAGCTGTTAGTTATTGGCAGAAGTATTTAAATGAAATGCAAACAAAATTATTCATGGTGCAACTATTTTTTTTACCCTGTGAGCAGAAAGGAGTATTTATGTTAATCAAGACAAACAAACTCAAAGAGTCAAGATGGGATAGTTTAGGAATGACAATCTGATCACGATTATTTCATGCAATGGGTCACCCATCTTTTCCCTTGTAATACTCTTCAGTTTCTTACTTGCTATAATCACAAAAACAATACTTACTCCTGGAACAGGAGTTAATTACCCCTTGAATGCTAAAATTATAGACAACTCATGGATATGAAAAAGTGACTGCTCTTTAAGACTGGAGTATAACAGGGCATTTAAACATGTGCATAACTTTAAGCAGGGGAGTAATTTCATTGAAGTAAACAGGACTACTCAAACATTTCTGATTTTGCATGTGCTTCTGTGCTCTGCTAGCTTAGGGGCTAAGAATGGATATGCTTATTTAATACACTGTTTATCTACTAAGCCTACATTCAGCATTACTGATTTCTCCCCTTTCATCAGAGACAAGGATTTCTCCATTTTTCTAGCCTCCTTCTCAGCCAGTTTCAAACTTTGTTGTGCCTTCCCATGCATTTGCATTTTATATCTGATATATAGCAGCTATGAAACCAAACCTTGAGTCCTCAGGGAGTAAAGAGGATGACTTGAAAGGAAACACTCAGAGGTTTGTCTAGATTAGGGGACACAATCAATATTAGGCTGGGGTTGGCTCTTCGTGACCTTTTTGCACTGGGAAGCAGGATCTACTTTCTTCTTTGGATTTTGCTGTTTGCAGCTGCCATTGAGTTTCCCTTCATGACTGTGACCACATGTATTGACAAACCCAGCTCTCATTTTCTCTTCCTAATGCTGGAATTGCCCTTACTGCTGTGATGCCATGTTTTTTTTAGTGCAGGACATGAATATATGCTCACTAATATACTGGGAAACCCCAAGCAGCGCCAAGGCAGACCCAGAGTCTTTAACTTGAGTTGAGGATTCCACGATGCTTAACACTTTTGCAGTAAAATCTACAATATCTTTTAGTCTTCATTGGGTTTTTAAGCCTGGATTGTTTATGGTGGGTTAGTTATGCTGCTGTACCCGCTATGTGTATCCAGTGCCAGCTCCACCAACCCCTTTGCTGTTTGAGCAGGGCAAAACCCTAAATCCCCCTGTGGGCCACCTGGAGCTAATGCTGCCAGATATAAGCCCTGTCTGGTTGGGGTAAACTCGAGCTTTAAGCTGCACTTTAATACAGCTGTTCTTTAACACAAAAGTACTTCAAAGGGTTTTGATTCCACTTGGGGACACTGAAGCCAACACATCTGCTAGCTCCTATGGAGATGAAAGCAACTGTTTAATGCACACCACTGCCTTAACCAGTGTGCAGGTGCAGTTTCTGGCTGGAGCTCTTCACATTGGCCTGTCTGTATTTAACTTTTTCTATCAGGATTCATGGACATTTCTGAGCTCTGAGCTCCTGGTCTGACTCTCAGTGACACTGTTCCTCTAATAGCATCTGTAGGTTGCTTCTTTCCCTGGCATCATGGTGACACCTGTGAGCTTACCAGCGTCAGGCTGACAGGGCAGGATGCCCCAACACACAGTCTCAAGCGCAAATCCAATGTAAACAGCACATGATGAGATTTACCTTCATTAGCTGAGCTAATACAGTAAGATTCCTGGCTACTGAGGCAACATACTAACCTCAGCTTAAATTTTCTTTCACCTTTGTAAAACTTCTAAGCTAGAATAAAGGTTTGAGAGGCTGTGGGCAAGTTGTCTCTTAGAAGGTCTCTGGACTCATATGGAGCAGGGTTCAAACTCAGACAAAGCAGAAAGGGAAGCAAACATGGGCAGTGGCCAATGCATATGGGCTAGGGTGTTGCTCCAGGTGAGGGAAAGACCTGAGGGAGGAAAGGAGTTTTTGAGGAAGGAAAAGGGTTTTGGTGGTCTGAAGCTTCCTCGGTTTGCTTCAGCTCTGCCTGAGTTCTCATCTTCCCTCAGCTGCTCGCCTGGGGAAGAGGTGAGTGACGCCTTGCATAGGACGATGAGGTGCTGGCTGGAGGGAAAGGATTGCCAATCCATCCATGGCTCCATGTGTCTGCTTGGTGAACCTGTGTCCTCACAGGGATCTGGAGGATTTTCTGGTTAAAGCATATCCAAAAAGGAGGAGGACATATTTATTTTTAACTGTTATCTCTTTCTGTACAATGTATGTTGTACAGAACATTCTCTTGATGCATGTTAAATTTTGCTGTATATGTTAGTGAACTACTGTGAGAAAGCACTCCTTTTGTGATAGAAATGTCCCAGAGAATAGTCAACAAAATCCAGGTTTCTGAAGAGAATCTGTTGGTAAAGCTAAGAAAATAACTCATTGATTTAGGGCCTAAGTCCCACTGCAAGCTGCTGAGAGCATACTTACCCTGCCCAGGGCAAAGCCATGTGAGCTACTCCCAGGAGCAAGGCAGCTGTGTCAGTGGTGCTTTCCAGCCAGGCTGCTCAGCCCTCCCATGTAACACAGCTCATGGGACCGTGCTTGCTCATTAGGGGCTCCAGGGTGAACGTACAGGCCCACCCTGAGGTACACATGCCCACAAATAGGTCTGAAGGCAAGAAATAAGTGTGTGTGGAGATAAGCTTTCATGTGAAGTGTGAAGCTAGGCAGGTTTCACCCCTGCAGACTTGCATGTGCTGTAAGTCAGGATGGGGAGGGCAGGGAGAGTTTTGACAAACCCTTTTGTGCTGGAGTATGGGGAGATACCAGGGTGATGAAATGAGCTCCTACACTCTGAGGTGAGAGAAGTTTCCCATGCTGTTAGCAGAACCTGTGGCTCCCACACACAATTTTTACCCTTCTACTTTGCTTTTCTAAACCACTGGTGGGGTGGAAGGAGCAACCTTGTAGAGCTCCTCACGGACAGCACTGTCGTATTTGGGTGGCGTGAATATAAACGCTTATGTAAACTGCCAGGTAACAAGTTGGAGAAAATCACTGTAGTGTTATTACTGCAGCAGCAGATCTGATATCCCGGATGTGTAGACACAAGCATAATCTGGAGTAACAGCTATCTATCATCTGTGGCCTGTCCAGGCTTCCATAAGGATTCCTCGTACTATGCTTGCTTCTAACTTAAGGGATTTATGCACTCTGCAAATGAACATCTCTAGTATGTTGCTACTAATCTGGACATGAAGCCCTGCAAAATTTTTTACTCAGCTCATCCAGATGTGAACTCACTCAGAAACTGCCTACTTGCTATCCCTTACTTGCTGGTCTGGGTTTGCACAAATATGCAAACAAAATTTAATGTCAAACAGATTTATTTTGGGTTTTAGTAGCTAGTCAGGAACATATATTTTAGAGCATTGTTTCACTCATCCTCAGTGGGAAGAGCTATTTAACATTTTAGTCCACCCAGATAAAATTTTTGAAGGCATTGCATCTATAGATTCTCTCTTGCATTTGACTTGGATGTTTTACAAGCAAAACTTTCTATCTGCTATAGTATCTGCTAGAGTTTCTAGTCACACCTATTAAAGGAGTTGGCCACTGTGTGATTAAATTAGCAATGCTTGTTTGCATTTTTGCGGTCAATACATCTTTACCATCGAGGACCAGAGCAAAACCTTGTTTTGCATTTGGAAGTTTAGAGTGGAGTGCACATGTGATTATTGTGTATATGTTTAGCATAGGAGATCCTGAGCTTTTCCAGAATGGATGCAGTGCTTGTGCCATGGAGAGTTAGGCATAAAGATCTTGGCTGATTGTTGCTGTGGGGCATAGCTCCTGGGTGGCTTCTACTTGCCCCCTGAGTGGAAGAGCTTTGAAGTATATAACTACTAAGCAATTCAATGTTCTCACACAACTGACAAATAGGTAAAGTTGTATGAGGGGTTTGAAATCCAAGAGCACTGTGACACTGCCATGACAACAGCTTCCATGTGCTTCACTAGGGCATCACATCGTGCTGGATCCCTCGTGTCTCCATAAACTGGCTGCAGAAAATATGATACCTATAGAGAAAAATCTTCAAAAAACAACTACCTGAGCTAGCTAGAAGCAAAACCAGAAAAACCAAAAAAAGGCAACACTTTGATACATAAGATGGTGTGCCTGACAAGCAGTGGGCTCATAAGCAAGCCACGTCACATGTCCCTTTTGTGTGTCTTACTTCCAGGAACTTCTCTCTTGAAAACTGCTTCATGAAAAAACAGGCTGTCTTCCTGCCTGATTTTCAGAGAAGCAAAAAAATAACACAAAACAGGCAGTCATTGGTGGCTATGGTACTCACTGGGCATGTGGGTGTTCAGTTCTGCTCTCCACTAGCCATCATTTTCAGATCCTGTCATTCTGGGAAGCACCTGTGAAGAATGGTGTCACTGCCTCAGCATAATGGCATGTCTGCTTTCAGAAATACGCACATCTTTTAAATTAGGCGGCCATGAAGCAGCAGGTTGGATCCATAAAAGACTGAGCAAAGGGTCTAAAGAAGTAAAGTTACCTAAAGACTTAAAATTCCAATTTCCACTCTGTCTTCATGAAACATAAGTCGTAACTTGTTCCTAAATTGTCTAATTGTCTAGACATTCTTACAAGTTTTCCCAATTTTTCCTTCCTTCCTTCCTTCCTTCCTTCCTTCCTTCCTTCCTTCCTTCCTTCCTTCCTTCCTTCCTTCCTTCCTTCCTTCCTTCCTTCCTTCCTTCCTTCCTTCCTTCCCTCCCTCCCTCCCTCCCTCCTTCCTTCCTTCCCTCCCTCCATCCCTCCCTTCCTCTTTGTTTTTGCTGTTAAAGGCACACACATGATCTTCTGAGAATGTTTGTAAATTCTAAGTCAAATTTAATTTTTTTAAAAAGCAAAAACCCCTCCTACTGTATGGTCTATCACAGGCAAAAGAGATAATCATCATCTATTGCAAATTTTAAGATGAGAAATAAACTACGTGTCATGGACATAACTTTTTTACTTCTGATATTATGTGATTTTCAGGTCCTTTCAAGATGCTTTTAGAATATATATAACTTAGCTCCAATTTTAAGTACACATACTTTTTAGCTAATGCTTTGATCATGTTACTTAAAATTCCATTTTGTTTACTATGAACAACATTTGTGCACCTTTGCTGCCCTTTGTACATTCTCATTTCTTTCTGATTGGAGAGTAACAGCAAACATGGATATTGATAATGAAAAGCCATTACAGGCAAGATATACACCTCATTTCTGGAATCATATTACACCACTATAAGTTAATTTTATATTTCCCCTGGAAAGAATAATCAACATTAGCCTCGTCCACACAACTGATTCTGTGTCACTCTGTAAAGAAGTCATAGACATCTTTCTGCAGATTGTACTTTTTTCTGTTCATTCATATAGTTAATCCATAGCAGGTCAAGACTATGTCTTGCCAAGAACTTACGAAATAACCTACCTGTAGGGTCAGGTTGTTTCTCTGTGAGTGCAGAGGTCCACATTTGGAAGGGAGCAGTGTGGTGCAATGGGAGGAAGGGAGGCTGGAGACTGGCTTGCAAATTTGTGACTGTACTCCAGCTTTTATAATGCTAGGAAATGAGTGCCTAGGAACAGCTGAACGAAGGTGGCCAGTTTGGTAATCTGTGGGGAGGGAGACCTGTTATTCTGCCCTTTTCCTTAGAGAGATCAGCAGTGCCCACCTTCCTGTTTGGGGAGGTGGGGAGATGCCTGCAGAAGCTCTGCCTGGAGTAAGTCAACACAGAACTACTGGCATGACATTGATTTGCACTGACCATCACACAGACTGTCCTGTATACGGGGTTATGCATGTACCAGTTGTGAACCCAACCCTTTCATCTGGATTTCCCATCTCTTCTCACTACAGATGTCCCAACTTAACTGTAGCAACATTTACATTACTTCACTGAGGCTTTTTTATTTATACAGAGCCTAGTTTTCTCCACTTGGCCCCAGATGGGCTTGTTCCCATTTCATGAAGCCAGTGCCTAAGTAATCTGTAAGCCAGCACTGTAACTTTCCTGCTCTTCGGCATGTGCTTAAAAGTCACACTACACATATTTAATGCTGGTGGATGGTAAAGAGATTAAATTTTCAAGTGCCAACTCATCAAATCAGGCTGACACAACTCCCACTGTGTGGCTGAATTTACTTGAGTCCTTTATTATGGGTGTGGAGAGCGATGGCTGAGAAAAATGGTTTCTTTACCAAGTCAGCAAATAAGAAAATACATATTTTAAAGTGTAAATTCTCTATCCTGAAAGGTTTGGCATTGTGCCTTGTGTGCTGTCTGCCCTGTCTGAAAATTACATAACTATGAGTGTAAACTATGTATGTGACTGTGTATTTATGGTTTCATTATAAGCAGCTCAGAGTGATGCCTGGAAGAGCTGAACATCAGTGGAATCTGCTGGGTGGAAATAATGTTCGTGCACTTTCTTGTTGTTGAGTTAGTAAGCCACAAAATTACCAGGAGCTCATTAATGTGGCGTTCTCAGACCGTGGTTCATGGAGATGGGGAGAACAACGTGCACTTCTGTAAATGTGCTCCCTTCTCAAAGCAGTGGCTTATGGGATGGGATCAGCCCTTGTAACAGCTTGGTTCACCATTTCTTGGGGACCACTAGAGGGTTTCAACTGGTTTTCATGCTAGAAGCTTAAGGGATAAAACCCCATCAACCCTACCCTCTACCCTCTGCCTTCCACTGCTAACAGCTCACTGGTGGACTGGGGAGAGATGATTAAAATGGTGGAGCTCCTCTGGTCCCCACCAGGAAATTGTTCTTAGCCAGCGGACATGATGCAGAGCTTTGACTGAGGAAATCTGCCAGTCAGGTTTGGGTTCATAACTGGCAGATATCAAAGAAAAATGTGCTATTAGATGCTCCAGCTCCTGCTATACCATTACCAGTATTTGTAAACAATGAAATATAATGCATGTATATCCTGACTCTTCATTAATCAGGAGAAAACAACGTTAGAGGAAGCGTCAGGGGCCCAGTTCTGCTTTCCAACACGTATGCACCATAACCCCCTATAATTTGAGATGGAGTCACGTGGGTGTATCTTGAAGGTGTGATTGCATCCTACATCAGCTACAAGTGACTGAAAAAGGGAAAATAATCAGCCTGATACTGGTCATTTGGACAATGTGTATTTGATGTGTCAGAGTCATTCTAACCTTCCAGTTACCAGATGTCCGTAAAAATTCATAGCAGGCTATTAAATTTAGCAGATCCTGTCTTAATTAGATTAGCTTCTGCTCAGCATGACAGCAGAGTATTTCACTGATGGAGGATTTATAAAGATTTCTGGTGGGAATTCTTTATGGAAGATATAGTCTTTTATCCAGTGGGATTTACAAATGGAGAGGGGGGAGGGGGGAGAGGAAGCCCTGATAAGGACACACAAACATTGTCATGGCATGTTAAAACATAAATGGGAGCTTTTATTTTATGGATGTTCCCTTTTTACTTCTCTTTCGCAGAGATAGGCTGCGTGAGCATTTTTTGTGTCCTTGCATTATCAGGCCCAGCTAACATAATGGCGTATGGATGGTGGAAAACTACAGGCAAATTCTTGTTGTCAAATTCCCTCCTAAAAGTAGCACCAAAGGAGTACTCAACGTTCAGTTGCCTGTCAGGTCATGAGTTATTTTTTCACCTACAGGAAACAGAACTGTACAGTTTGTCTTGGGCTGGTTTTATGTGCTGCAATCTAGTATCTATCCATCCATTGCCCTTCCTTCTTTAAGGTCACTGAAAAGAAAAAAAACAACCACAAACCCACTTTCTTATTAATTCTGCCTCTGCCCCAATGCCAACAATTTTCTGGTTTTCTCTGCACAGGTTTTTATGGAAGATATATACTGTTAATGGTGACACGGGTGTCAGTAACTGAACGTGAGCAGCAGCAGTGCCTGCGCTCTATTCCCAGGGTGTAGATAACTTCATACAGAAAAAAAGGTGGGTGGAGGGGAGGGGAGATCTGGATAATTTTTCTTGTCATTTGATTCACCATTGAAAAGGTCACTCCCTGTAAGAAGAGACAGTCTTCCCTCTGAGATGTCTGGAGGAGGAGCAAAAATGGCAGAGCCAAAATGGGGGAGACTCCTTGCCACTGCACGGCTTTTGTGCGGTGGCAGAGCAGCCATTCTGAGCGCAAGGGCGTGCAACGCCCAGGGTATGCATGCTGGCGGCTGATAAAAACAGAAAGGGACCATCCTTTGCTCACGCCGCGGGCTGATAGCATTCACATCATACACCGTTTGTTACTAGGCAACTGATTAAATATACGTGCTGGTCCTTCAAGCAGTGCTTGCAATTAATTAAGCAAACCATTTTCATTTTGACTGTCTTCCGCCCTCCCCTCCCCACCACCAACCACCTTCCCAAATGCTGTTATCTGACACAAGTGCGAGCGATTTGATGCTTCTGCCAACCTGTGGTGTAATAAAATAAAGAATGGACTCTGCATAGTGGATGTGCTCTACATCCAGGCAGTGGACACCTCTGAGCATCCCTGGTGCATCTAGATAGCAGCTGGCACACACCACAGACATTTTGCTTTGCTTTGCCAGGGCCAATGTAAACAGAACTGTGAAAACTGCAGGGCATAGTCCAAAATAAGTTCTCCTGGCAAATATATTTGAAGTACAGTTATACTGAAAAATGGAGGATGGGTCTTCTTTCTTGGTTTTAAAACTGGGATTCCTCATCCCTAAATTACTCATTCTCAAACTTGAAACGACTCTGGAGCATATTTGTGTGAGTATTTATAAAGATACATATATATTGCAACAAATAAAACTACTTACATAGATACTAATATATCAGTGGTGTTAATGTTCAGGCGTCATCAACTTCTAAGTGCACAGTCCTCTGTGCTGGCCGTTGCACTGGGACCCCAAACCAGCCAGTCCCTGCTCTGCTCAGCTCAGTCTAAATAGCAATGACAGGCAAAGTGGAAGAAGACATCTAGACATCAAAGGTTGTTCAAGGTTATACAGAGGGTCAGTAGCAGGGCTGGGAATAGAAAATGGCTTTTGTTTTGAGATCAGAATTTATAATAAAAAAACAGTGAGTCATCTCACCCCAAACCCTCTCTCTAATTTTGTAATACAGTTGTCATATTAAACTTGTATGAAATAGACTGGAATTACACATGGAAAATGGGTAACTACAAGGATCCTGGAAGATCTGACTGTTCCAATTACACTTGATCAAATGCAACTGTCAGCTGCTTTGGCAGAGATCACCTTTGATGATTAAAAGGAGAGGACTACATTACAAGAGGGTTTGAGCACGAAACCACTAGCTGCAATCCACAATTAAGCAGGAGAGGCTATTGTTCTGTTTCTGACTGGGAACAGAGTTACAAATTTATTGGAGTTCACAGGCTTGCTGCAGAGCTTGTCTTTAACAAAATTGTAGCCCCGTTCTGTATCAGAGCTTCCTACTCCGTTCAAAACCTCGAGTGCATTAAAGAAGCAATTTAGGGTTTATTTGAAGGGGGAAAAATAGAATGTCGAGTTGGGTTTCTTTCTTCCTTCCTCCCACTGGCTTTCTGCTGGGGAGGGAGGGATTTGAATCAGCAGATTCTCAATGGCACTGTTGCCTATTGGAGCTGGTATAGAATCACTAGAAACGGGTAAGAAGCAAATAATGAAGCACTGACTGACTGACAATTTGAGTGGGTTTTTTTTTTTTTTTTTTAACAGGCTGGCCAGCAGCTGATTTGGTGTGAACCGTCTGTGGAGCCTCGCTGCTTTACGCTGCCTGTGCCTTTGAGTCAGAACTGGAATGGTGCCTCTGAAAAAAGCACTCTTTGGTTTTGTGCTCTTTTGAATGAGCCGAGGCCATTTTCCACTCCTAATGGGACTAGGTTACCTTAGCCTGCTTTGCTTTGACTCTGGCCTGTCATTTTTTAGCCTGTAGTCCAGTCTGAATAAAGAAGGGTCTGTGGTTTTTAACCAGTGACGCATCAGCTGCGCAAATCTGCACCATGGCAAAAGCAACCCCCAGCTGCTATCTTGCCTGCCACAAGTGCTCATGACCTGTGGTGGTGGATGACCACGGTGTGGAAGGAGGACCAGGCAGAGGTTGCTCCTCATGAGATTTCAGATTAACTCCCTCTTTTCCGAAGGCAGCTGGCTGCTCTCAGCAGTTCCATTAGAGCCATGTACTCCTCCTCTTTAACTTTCACTGAGGCTTTGCTGACCTTTGAATGAGAAAAACATTAGTAAAGAGCAATTTTATGCCCTCATAAAGAGTTACGTGTTACTAGGCAGTAATGGAAGCACAAACCAACCTGGCCAAAAGATCTCAGCCTCCTGTCACTGCTTTCTTTAATGGTGCTGTTGCATCATTAATCTACCTTGTGCTCGTCGATGGCTGGAAATCCCACCCAGCAGATGTGAAGATCGTTCACAGTGCCAGTGCAGGCACTGGTCCTCATCCCTGCTAATTCACAGAGTGGAGGGAAAAAGTCAGAGAACACCTGTATTTCTCGCAGGTTTGTGCACGCTGCGCCTTTCTTCTTATCCTTGTAATGATTGATATTTAATTGACTGGTAATTGTAACCACTTTACTTTTTTTTTTTTCCTTCTAGATCATCTTGATTGTTCCATACCCATATATGGTCTGTCACCACACTCAATTTTTTTTCCACCACAATAAGGCAATAAATCCAGTGGGGCTGGACAGGAAACCCAGCTTGCCAAGGAGAGACAGGATGAATATCTCCTAGAGACAGCCAGAGGTTTGATTGCGTATTGTCCATACAGTGTATTTCAAGGAGTGCCGAGGGCAAGCCTGGAAAAACTTTTATGTCTGCAACAGCATTTCTTTCTGGAAAAACAGATTTTAAAAAAAGCCCACTGTGTATTCTTCTCTCTTTTTATGTGTGTGGAATCCATGATATATAGAAGATGATTGGTTTCAAAATTTCAGCTACGGCCTGTTTTTTAAAGGCAGAAGATAATCACATATAAATGCCTCCTTTAGAAAATGTGTGTTTGCTGTCACTGTTCTCTTCAGCTGACTCAAGATGGATGTGTGCTTATTCTTCAGGTTGGAGATGACTTCTATGATCTTACTGCTTCAAACACCTTCATAACACTGAACAAGTTTTATTAGTACTTGCTTAGACTTCCAAGTATGTCTAGGCTCATTCGTGTTTATGCTTTACTGCAAACACTGGCAAACTCGCTGATCATGCATTTCACCCAGTCACTTGCTCCTGTAAATGCAACAGAAATCCCTAGACACTGGGATATTGTATCAGAACTCAGATTAACTCAATAAAATGGTGATAGATGGCACACTAATGACACTGTGACTACTCTGCACCGTCTATATGAAAATGCACGTTCTGAATCCTTTTTAAGGGATCATTTCTGTAATTCTCCTGTGGTATTTGTAGTCCAGGAAACCCACTTCAGGCCTTGGAAAAAGATTACTTTGTAGTAAGAACACAATGCTGTTCAGACACTATCTTATTCTGCATGCAGTGACACTGGATTACATCCTGTTGTTTCAAACATTTGTTTTATTTATTATTATTTTATTTATTGCTGCTAGTGTAAATGCAGGGAAAATACTAAGAAGCAGTATCCTTGGTGCCCTATTATAGCTGGTCACATTAATCACTATGTCTTTCAAATTAAGCCACTTACTGACACAGGAGCTGGTTTATGAACATTAGGAAAAGAACTGGATCTTTTGTCATCAGTACATGGGCAAATAAAATTCCCAAATATACACAAGCCTGTGAGTACTGCATCACTTAACTGCTCTCTTGCTTGCACACATACTCAGCCATGCTCCGCAAGGGTTTGCCAATGCAATGTAGTGTTGAATTATACAGGCTAACTCTACAAGCCAGCTCTACAAGAATTAGCTTGGGGACTGGAATTAGTCTAACAGCAGTAGCAGGATACATTAGCTCACGTGGCTGATTTAGTGTGTCTGGCCACCACTATGATTAGATGGCTTCTGATACTGAGGCTAAGTCATGAGAGCTATCGTGGGTCTTTCATTGTGATATGGTCAACTGTGTCCCTCTTCTCCACCAGCCCCCACCCAGCACAGTGCACTTTGCGGACGCAGGCTGTACGTACTTGCATTCAAGATCTGGATCCTTAATGGAATGAACTAGCTCAGCTTCATTGTGGAAATCAGTGGCATAGCTACATTGATTTACATTGACAGAATCCTGGCCAAGATGTTTTGGTCTGTCATTTGTATTTACCATGATCTACCAATCTGGGAAGCTAGTCATAATCTTATTCCTTTTAATGATCATTCTGCTGCAGTCGGGGTTTTTTTGTTTTTTTTTTTTTGCTTGTTGCAGTTAAGGCCAGCAGGCACTATTACGGTCTTCTGGCTTGGTCTTGCAATGATTTTAGCTTTAAGGGATAATTTTGAATAGGACTGCAGAAGCAGCAGCAGCTTCTGCTGCCAGCCATCAAGGCTCAATCCCTCACTCTGCTTCCCCCATGTTTCAACCTGCAATGCTATGCTAATTTTGCTTGCAGCTTCAAGTCAGCTGAATTTCCGGCTGGCTTCAAATTAAGCTGTTTTTATTTCAAACAAGGTAAATTACCCGCTTTAGTCCAGGGCTCAGTTTCCAAGCTTCCGTTCTGCCGGTTTTCAGGCTTCACTTCCAGCAGCTCTGCTTAATCCCTGCAGAAGGCATGTCCTCCACTCCTCCTGTGCCAGGCATACGCCACTCCACTTTGCTGCTCTTGGGGATTTTCTCCTCTGTCTTCTCTTTGGAGTTTTGGTCCAAAATCAACAGAAGTTATTTTTCACCTCTATTGAAGAGGACTTCAGCTAAGAGCAGTTTACCAGTCTCTAGACCCTCCTCCCTATTTCTGTAGAGCGTCTCACTGCAGAAAAGTAAAGTGTGCCTGTTGACAGTCATCTCCATTAACAGCTAGCAACAATTACGCAGTACGCCTGATGGGGCTGTGAGCTCCCTAGTAGGCCAATGATACCAGCTTGCCTTTCCTGAGGCTTAGGTGGCTTGTGAATAATTCAGTAGTAACAGAGCTGTGACAGTGTGAAGGTAATCCTAATCCCAAACTGTGGGAGAAAGTAAAACCAGGAACAACTGTGGAGGCAAACCTCAGTGGTTTGCCATGGGAACCCAACTGCATATCCAGTCAGACTCTTCTAGCCATGGAGAGATACGACCATGGGGAGGTCAAAAGCTCTCAGACCTCCAGCCATTGCAGTATGCTACCTATGTGTGTCTTAGCAGCCACTGACGTCCTAATACATCAGAGAGGTCAGCCTTCTCTACCTTCATGTCTAAAAACCTGAGTTAGACTCTCTCTCAAGGGATTACATCCAAATTAATAATCGAGATAGGTGAAGGAAGGAGGAAAAAACAAAGTACAGAGAGGTGGGATGACTTACTTATGGTCACATAGCTGACCAAAGCTGGGACATTGGTCTCCCTCTCTACAATGATCCTACTAAGTGCCATGGCCCTATGGAGCAGGTTAGTGCATGCTCCAGCTTCAAAAACTTCAGGAAGCCAAATATTAACCAAGAAATACCTACCCTTGAGAAAACTGCATGAGGCATCATATTATAGCATAAAGGAATAGCATTTCTTTGCTTCCTTGTGGAAAGCTGACATTTTCTGTGCTGTGCATTGGCATTTCCTGTGATATTGCCACAGGCACAGGACTCAGATGGATTGCTCAGGAGCACATTAAATACCGCTTCATAGATATAACTTTGGACAGGAATCTGTTCTATGCATGTGGGATGGATAGGCAAAGCATCATCTGATATAGAATCGTTAGAAGAAGCAAAATATTATTGAGGTGCTCTGCAGAATTCTCCACTCAATATAGGTAGCCCAACTCCTTTCTCCATGATTTACTCAAAAGTACACATTTTGGTATTGTTTTACTCCCATTTTACAAGACTTACTTTTGGCTTGGTTCACCTTTGTTATGTGCAGCTGATTTATTTAGGAATATAGGATAACTGCTACTGTGGTGGGCTGATCCTGTCCAGTATCCAAGCTCCAACACAGCTGCTTACTCAGCCTTGCCCTCACAGTAGGATCAGGGACAGAAGAGTTAAATCAAAAGCAAGAAAACTTATTTAATTGGTGAAGGAAAGAGAAAAGGAAAACCACAATCAATCAATCAATCAATCACTATGTCCCACAAGCAGAACAGCCAGTCTCCAAACACTGGCCACTTTAGAAGCCAAAAAGCTCCTTCTTCTTCTACCTGTTTTCATTGCTAAGCATGACACTATATGGCATGCAATATCCCTCTGGCCAATTCAGGTCAGCTATCACGGCTGGGTCCCCTCCCAATCTCTTGTTCAGCTCCTACCTATTCACTGCAGGAAGTGGGAATGCAGTGGGGAAAAGATAAAGTTTTGACACTGTGCGCACACTGCTCAGCAATAACCAAAACATTGGTGTGTCATCAACACTGTTCGAGACACAAATCCAAAGCACAGCACCACACGGGCTGCTAAGAAGAAAGTTAACTCCAGCCCAGCCAGAATAAGCACAGGTACCTTGTTTAAGGTACGCTGCTTCAGAGAAGGTTGTGTGTGTCTTAGAATCAACAGCCACAGGGGATTATACAGGGAACACAGGATCCATAGGTGCATTCAGAGGACAGTGCCTTGGATACAGCTCTCTCCCTTTGCTAGAGAGGCATTTCAATACCTAGCTTTTAGATAGCTGAAGTGAATTGAGATGACCTTCATTCTTCAGTGATCAGCCCTGACTCTTTCTCTCGTGTGGACTGTTATGCTGTATCTAACAATGTGGTTCTGTCCTGTAACAGGTTTGATGTGTCTTATCATCCTACCTTTATATACAGTAACCAAAAATAATTTTAAATCTTCCTTTTCCATAATTCTCCTCATCAGTGAGTCCCAGAGGTTAGTAATGTATATTTTGTCCTAGCAGTGTATACTTTTAACTGAAAAAACCTTGACTGTGGATGCTTCGTGGCCATGGATCCTACCTTCTCAGATGCAGAGTGCAGCTTCTCTGCCTACTCTTAAAAATGACCAAAAGCTTGAGACTGAGAAAAAGCTGTAAACTGTGATAACTGTCAGCCCCAAATAAATACTGATTTTAAGTGTCAATTCTTAGTAAAGATAGATGTCAAAGCCCAACAAATCCGATTATAGAGCAATAAAACACATTTCATAACCCCAGTTTAAATGTGTGCCAAAGATTTAATAGTGTAACATGGACAGACAGGGAATCCACCTGGCCTTTTCAGTACTATATATCTAAAGAGTTATTTATTAAATTTATCTGATATATATTGTATCAACATAGCCTAGCGTGTTGTATTTCTGCCATAGTTCACTTCACTTTTCACTCCTCTGGCTTTTTAAAATGAACTTTTAGTGCTGCTTTCTTCAGCTTGGCTTCAAAACAGCTGTCCC
>NW_010419153.1:52340-56273 GCF_000710305.1 Buceros rhinoceros silvestris
GCGCGGGAGTGTGTGCCTTTCTGCCTTCCCTGTGGCCAGTAACATTTGAACCAGTTGGTCATTTCTCACCTGTTTGGAATCAAAAATGTCTCAAATACACTAACTTTCCAGACGTTTAATCAAACTAGGCAGCTGTAAGTGGTCTGCTGACAGGAAACACCGTGGTATGAGCTCATCTCTTATAGATAACAGTGAATCCACACGCAAGAGAGCTGCCCTGGCTACCTTTAGCTCTAAAAATACTTCACTGGAGCCAGTGCCTTTCCAGCCCCCAGAGAACCTGAGCACGAGGGGCAGAACCAGAAGCAACGCAGACTCACCGGCTCCTTCAGCAGCCTGTTTCCTTGCTTCTCCTTTGTGCCAGGTGGGCTGAACATGAATGCAATGGC
This sequence comes from Buceros rhinoceros silvestris, assembly GCF_000710305.1. Taxonomy (NCBI): domain Eukaryota; kingdom Metazoa; phylum Chordata; class Aves; order Bucerotiformes; family Bucerotidae; genus Buceros; species Buceros rhinoceros. Next base: position 52,730 of record NW_010419153.1, read on the forward strand.
CAAGGCAGAAATAGATCAAGCTGTCTGCTAATACGGTATCACAGGATTATAGTCTTTATTGGGGTTTTTTTAAAACTCCTTTTCACAAAGACTGATGCTTTTTTTCTCAACCACCACTGCATGGTCAGGACCCAGTTTCCTTGAGTTGTCTGTGGTGGTGTCTGATGTGTTTTGGGATGTTTAAAAGAAATTAAAAACCTTCTCATGTGCATAAGTAGTTTGTAGTGTTCTCTACATATCATTCTTCTTTTGCATGTGTTTAATTTCATCCGCTACATTAGTTTTCTTCATTTTTTCACCCTCTGCATTTTCTCATGATTCTCCATTTGATCCACCTATCTAATTTTGCATGACACAAAATTTGTCACCTTTGCGTGTCCCAAGCACGTGTCTTATTTTTAATCCCCAGGACACTCTACCTGTAACCCTTTTCTGTGCTGAGATGGACCATTTGATCCTCCTCTTGTTTCTGCTTTCTCAACTGTGGGCTTTTGTTTTCTCTCCATCCACACAGGACTTTACCTCTCACCCTGTGGTTACTAAGCTTCCTTTGTAGCCTCTTCTCAGGAACTTTATCAAAAGCCTTTTGAAAGTCTAAATAAAATACAGCCATTGGTTGTCCTTTATCCACTGTTTTGTTAACTCTTTTAAGGGTCTTGAACAGGTTTGAGGTTTCTTCTGAGACAGAGATGATGCTGGTCTCTCCCTCTCATATCACCCTCATCTACCGCTCCTGCTCTATAACAATCTTTAATGATTTCCCTGTACCAGGAGTGTGTTGCTAAAGAACAGAGAGAAGAGGGAGATACTTGTCTGCGGAGACTTTCCCTAACAGCCTTCTCACTGGTTGGTTTATGTAGCCTTTAAGCCCTGAGGTAAGGAAACAGGAAAACAGATTAATAGACATAGCAATCTCCCCCAAGATACTTTTAGATAAACACAGCCTTGGGCATTTAGAAAGTCGGATTTATTACACCTTAAAAGAGCTTTCTGAAAACCACGGCTGTTTTATTTTAAAGTATGCAGCCAAAGGCATACACTTCTTTAATCTTTGCCACTCTTCCCTGATAGACAACCAAAAGCACAGGTCCCAGGGTTTAGAAACAGTTGTGTATAAACTGGAAACAATCTCAGCAAGCCTTTATAACAATGAAGATCTCTTTGGGGGCACAGAAGTGGATTTGAACTGAAGCCAAAACACATTTCCAGTGCACAAGCTGTACAGAAACAGACACAAATGCACAATTGATATTGGTAGGGTAATATAATTGCCAACATTTTCCTGGAAAAATGAGAATGCAGACAGTGATGTTTGAAGGTAGGTGATTTTTTATGCTCAAAATAGCACTGAAGAGCAATCCCAGGCCTCAGTGTTTGGCTTGTGCTGGAGGTCTGGGATCCCAGCTGTGACCCCTGTTGCCTGCAGAGCGGCATTACCAGTGTACTGGGTTCTCACCACTGGTTGTCTGCATCCCAAGGTCCCAACATCCCAACACCCACTCTGTGCTGTTGGAGGATGTATTGCATACGCCCAGCTCAGGTAACTCAGTGGTAAGTAGTTACTTTTGGGGGCCCTTAGAATTTTTCATTCATGAAAAGCCATTTGAAAAGGTGGCTTTGCCGTTCAGCATTCGTCTCTACCTCCACAAAGGCAAGAGCACGTATTCCTTGATTTGCTTCTGACATGGGAAAGACTCACTCTCCTACCCACTCTCATCTTGTAATTTGTCTTTGTCCCTGAGTGATCCCATTCACTCCCTCTCCTCAGTTCCTAGCAAACTGTTGGGAATCTGTAATCTGGACTGCTCTGACTCCTCAAAAGGCTCCGTTCTCTTAGAGTTTGTGGCCTATGGTGTTTTTTACACACTGACACACCAGTGTAAGAGGGTTACTTTGTTACTTGGGAAACATAGCAGGACTAAGTTCGGCTCTGATTGTTGGTGGTTTTTTTTAGAAAATATTACAATATTCTTGAGAGTGGTCTCAGTTCTTAGGGAACTCCTGGTCCCTGTGGAGTTGCTGAGGGCTGCTGGAGAACTATAAAATCAGCACTGTTCACAGGCAGAACTACTAAAATGAGTGCATAGTTCTTGGACTAAAGCACTAGGCTGCGATTTATAGGATTCCCTTTTTGTAAGCAGGTTCCTGTCTCAGATACACCCACCTGCACATGTAAAGGGCACCCACACACGCAGAAAGAAGCTGTTGACACTGTGTGTTAGGGACTAGGGCTAGCACTTCATTTTGTCTCTCCTTCCAGTGTGTCTACACAAGCCTCCCTGGGTACTCCTCATCCCCAGCATTTGGATCTGTGTTTTTCTGTGCTGCCTCAAGCACAGTTTGCTCACGCTTAGGTGATTTACTAAAGGCTGCGTAACTGCTTGGAAATATGCAGGGCTGTTTTTGGCAGGGCCAGTGGAGATATTTCAGTGCCCTGCCTCAGACTGATAGTGTTACTCAGGGAAGAGAAGGCAGCTCTGGAAAATGTGTGAGTTCAAAAGGAAGAAGAATCTCTTTAATCACTCAAGCTCTCAGGAAACTCAAGACCCAGTGGGACAGTCTCCTCATATTCAAGACTGTCCCAGAAAATCAGTGGCATTTGAAAGCAAGATCACAGCCAAGGAAGGCGCTGCAGTGCTGGAGAGGGCCCCAGCCAGCTTGAGTGAAATGGCTACTGCCTCTGCTGCAGCCAAAAACTGGCGGGGAGACTGGGGGTGCGGTATTTCAGCAAGAACCGCATATTTAGCAACACCGCCTCTTCTGTTTGAAATACGCGGGAGGGTTTGGTTCAGATAATCATCTTTAAAAACCAGTGTGGCTCAAGGATCTATTTCAAGTCTCCTCAGATTATATTCAGGCACTGATCCTGCCACTTCTCGCTTGTTTGCTTCTCTCTCTCCTCCTCTCTAAATATATATATCCTGCCTGACTCCTATGAGATTAATTCAAACAGAGCAACTGCTGGATTAGACCTTAATCCCTTTTCCATCCATTTAAATCATCCTGAATGGTGAGGTATTGTGCTGTATTCCAGTGCTGGCCTAAAACTCATCTTATTCTGGAATCTTTTGATTGTTTTCTGTCTGTTTTCTGTCCTTTCTCTTTTGTGTGTGTGTGTGTGGCTTTTTCAGTTCTGTTTGTTTGTTTTTTTCGGTTTTTTGTTTGTTTGGTTGGTTTTTGTTTGGCAAATTCTCTGGTTGAAGTTACAAATGTAACTTGCAACCTTACCAATACGGTCTGGCAATGATATTTGTCTTCAGGGGATCACTTTCCCCCTCTCCTGCTCTGCAACAGCCAGTTGATTCTTATGAAACATCCTTCTCCCCTCCACTTGGCTTTGCTCCGCAGCTTTGGGGGTGTGAACTTTGAAAGAGTCAGTTCAGATTATTCACATTTATAACTGTTTTTTCCAGCGGTGTAGAAGAAAACAAAGCAGAGAACTCTTTGATATGGGAGTTTACCCAAGCGAAGCAGAGGTCACCTCCCGGCCACCAAACACCCTCCCTATCAGCCTTTACTCTGGGAACACGTTGAACAGCGAGCA
>NW_010419153.1:56454-56667 GCF_000710305.1 Buceros rhinoceros silvestris
CACAGCACCGGTGGGGACGTGCGCGAACCGACCGACGGCCGGAGCACAGCGCAGCCCAACACCCTACAACCGCACTTCAGGCCCGAAAGGGGCGTGAACGCGGCCACCGAGGGCCGCCGGCTGCTCTTTGGGGCCAGGCTGAGGCTGGAGGCGGGCGGACCGGGAAGGGCTGCTAGGGGTGAGGCTCCGGGGGCCGGGACGGCTGGGAGGCTC
>NW_010419154.1:0-13424 GCF_000710305.1 Buceros rhinoceros silvestris
AACGGACAACTACGGGCGGACATTTGCTTTCTGTGCCCCCCCCGGCGTGGTGAGCCAGTGTGGGGAGATGTATTCTCCTTTTTTTTCCTTTCTCTCCCTTTCCCAGTCCGATATTACCTTCAAGGGCATCTCTCTCATTAAACATCTATTGCTTACTACCTGTGTTATCAGTTTTCTCGCCCAATTAGAGCCCTTATCAGAACTCTTAATGAGCATCAGAAGTTTTCTGTGTGTTTTGGCAGGATTCCCAGCCAAAACCAGTCCGTCGCATCCTTTCGGTACGGGGGAAAATGCCCCCCTTCTCAAACCGCGACACAGAGTCACAGAATGTTTGAGGTTGGAAGGCAATTCTGGAAATCATCTGGGCCAAATTTACTGCTGAAGCAGTGGCACCTAGAACCAGTTGCCCAGATGGCTTTTGAACATCTCCACTCTACACCTTCCTTGGGCAACTTGTGCCAGTTCTTGGTCACCCATACAATAAGAAAGTATTGCCTTATGTTCAGATGGCCCCTCCTGTATTGTGGTTTGAGACCATTGCCTCTTGTTCTGTCACTGGGCACCGATGAAAGGAGACTGGCTCCATCATCTTCGCACCCTCCCTTCAGGTATGTATTTACAGTTACAGTATTCCCTCTGAGTCTTCTCCAGGCTGAACAGTCCTAGTTCTCTCAGCCTTTCCTCGTAGGAGAGATGCTCCAGTCCCTTAATTTTCTTTGAGGATAGTGCCTTCATCATCTTTGTCCACCATGACCCCCAGGTGCTTCTCTGCCAAGCTTATTTCCAGGCAGCTGAGCAAACTCTTCAGCAATGCAGGGTCAGATTCTAAGCAGTACAAGATACACCTTAGTGGTGTTAAGACCTATAACCTTGCTGGGAGCTCACTGGTGCTGCTGCCAGAACCAGTGTGTAAAAAGATACAGCTTTCTAAGTTTTAAAGGTTATTCCATCTCATTAAAAGTATAATACAGCTGAAACCGTCATAATTTTCCTGTGGCCCAGTTAATCTCAAACCGTGTCTATCTACATATCCACAGCTGTCAAAAATAAAGCGGCAATGTAGAAATGGTAGTATTTAGTCACAGACTTGGCTTATAAATGTGATGATCTCTTTTACTTCTTAACTATTCACAACTCCTAGTTAATAGAAACTGTGGTGAGAAACGACACTTTTCTATCGTGGCCAGCCAGGTGGCTATGTAGCTTTTTCCTGAATGTGGGGTGGTTGTAGAAACTAGATAATTTAGTTCAAAAGAGGTAAATAAGTCTCTCTGTGTAGTGAACATCCACGTGGTAAGAACCTGAAGGCTCCTATTTAGTGTGCCAGCTCTTACCCACCTTGGTAAACTCACTGGAGGTAATGGCAGCATGTGCAAAATTTACGGCAGGAAGGACTTTCGTTCGCAAGAGCAAAAACCTGATTATGGATGGAAAACATAACTTTGGTCTTTCCTTCAACATGGGTAGGAATTGTAGAATCTTGCTTTACTTAGCCAGTGTAGACAACTTACACAAGAAAAGTAAGAAAAATATCTCCAATCAAATATTAGAGCATATGAGCATACTTAAGAAGTGGGGTTAGTTAAATATCAACGGCTAAACAAGAAAGAGACAAGGCTTCACTGCAGGGAAAGATTTACTGATCCAGAAAACTGCTTCAGTAACTTTTTTTCTCACATGAAAGGAACAACAAATAATTAAGTTTCCAATTTTAACTCAGTTGTTTGCCTTCCTGAAATGTAACATTTTCCAAAAACAGACGAAATAAGAAAACCCAGGATAAAACAGGGAAAGGGGGAAACGGCTTAGGAGACCTGACATGTCTTTCAAAACATTGCTTGTAAATGGGACACAGCAGACAGAGCAAATTGAAGTAGTTCAGGCAATCCCATCTTTTCTTATTATTTGACCTCTGCTATTAAACTGGTGGTAAACATTGTTAAGAGTAAAGCACGCAAATTCCCTCAGTCACCTCTGAGTCATTTTCCAGCACAATTATGCAAATAATACTTTCTGCTCATTGTGGTTTTATTTGTGATACATGCAGGCTGAAGAACATCAGGGATGAGTCATCTGCTTAAGAGGATCACACTATAAATGTGATGGATTGTAACATTTTGCAGAGCACAAAAGGTAATTGAGTGAAGTCAATTAGGGAAGTAGGAGGACTGAGTGGAGGAGAGGGGAGCAATCTGTAAACTACTGTGACATCTGGTTTTGGCTAGGCTTTCCAAAACAACTTAGTAGGCTATCTAGCCTTAGAATTTAAGGGTTTTGAAAATTCTCACCTTTGTACCGATGGAAAAATTGAAGGTCTGTTGTCATACAGGGAGGATTGCAATTTTCAGGACAACGTAGGTGGTTGTTCCTTGGAAATGTGAGATGTTTAAAATGGTATTAAAAACAGGAGTTTATGGAATGCAGAGTCATTCATTACAACAGTTGCTGTGCTTGCAAGTTAAAAACACTACATCTTGCCTCGTTAAAATGTGTTTAAAGAGCAGCTCCTTATAATAAGTTACTTCTCTTTGTTTAGGTCAGACAGTCACTATGCTGTTGCTGGTTTCTTTACCTCCATGTCTAAACCAGTATGCTAATTGCTTAAGCAGTCTTAGTTTTCCTCAGCATGTTTATAATTAATTGAGGAGACATGGATGGGATCACCAAAAGAAAATCATTGCTTGAGCTCCCTAGAACTTTCCTTAAGGATATTCTTAGCATGTTTCTAATTAGAGAAAAAAGCTCATGTGACATCCTGCTACTTTCATCTTATGTTTTAGAGGTACTGCTTTACACCAGATGGTTCTCCGAGTTTCAGTTTTGAAAGCACTGTCTTAACACTGTCTTTTTCATAATCTGTAAATCAAACACTTCAAAGAAAGGCTTAATACTAAGCAGTAGCTGCAGTGAACCTTAGGACATCTAGTTGACAAGCTAAGAAAACAACAAGAAGAAAGCAGTAGTGGATAGTTACTACTGGTTATTAAGCACCATTCTGTATTTTTAAAACTTTAATGAGGACACAAAACGGCATGGGATTCAGATGTCCAAATAACAAGTGATCCAGCAAAGAACATAGGACAGCTGAATTGAGGAAAGGAAAGCATTGATCTTTAAGCTTAAATCAAGAAGGAATTTTACTCTAAGGATTTTTTTTTTTTTGTTAAGAATTTAAGGCAGGAGTGTGTCATCAACTGAAATGAGGTGCCTTGTCTTAAGGTTTATATATGCAAAACATTTGGATCTTTGGTACAAGACTGATGTAATATTCTTCACTTCAGAAGATTGCTAAAGTTATGGATAATTTGAAGCACAGGAATAGTCCTCACGTAACATTACATATATATTTGTGTTTTCAGAGAGGCTCACACTGCAGAAAATGTTCCTCGGTTTTGATTTTTATTAAAATATTGATCTTGATAAGTGGAAAAAAACATACCCCAATTCTGAATACGCTTAGTCCTGGCACAACAGAAATTTTAGCGCTATTCAGTAATGTTGATTTAGAATCCAAAAGTCGCAGTGCCTGTATGAAGAAAAATGAATTCTGAACACAAAGCCTTGCTGTATTATTTATCAACAACAATATCTTCATTGAAAAACTCCTATGCCAATTCTGTTTATGGCTCTAAAGATTAGGTATACTGTTAAATAAGATTAGATCTGAAAATAATAATCAGCCCATGCATAAGAATTTTCAGGGCTGGAAATTGTGCACTTGCGAATAAAATTTGCCTATATTCTCTGCTGCTCTAGATCCACTTTTATTTAATAAATATATATCGCAAGAGAATTAAGCCCCAGGTTTTTTCCATTATGAATTTCAGCATTTAGCCCTTAGTGATTTTAATGCTTGAACGGGAAAGCATTCATCTGCATAATTGTTGCCACTGCTACTACAACTGTTACTATTATTATTATTCCTTACTGAGACTTTATTCTGTTAGTGTATATATATATACAAAAAACTTGTAACCCATGCCAGTAAACTGGTTATAGACACGATTCGTTCATGTAGTTACAAGTCACAGAGAACAATAGTCAAATATTTAAAGCTAGCTACTTAGTAACATCTTTAAAAAACCCGACACAAAAAACCTCAGAGTTCACTGGAGGGTTTTTTTGGGGGTTTTTTTTTTTACAATTTCCATTAACATTCAACCTGCAAAAAGGACTCTGTAAATGTAAATGATTTGCTGCCAAATCTATATCATTATGTCCTTCACTATCTTTACAATCTGTGCTAAAGGACAGTAGGTCCATATTCTCTGCCTTTTCTGGGTAAAGTTTGTGCATTTGAAAATTAAAGCAGTTCCTACGGGAAATGTTATCAATCTTCGTATAGGATGAACTTCCACTGCTATGAGCTGAAGCTTGTTCTCTACATAGACAGCAGGATTTAATCTCTTTTACTAAATATTCGTTAATAGAAACATTTATTTTTCTTTAACATTACCCATTAATGTCAGAGAAGAGGTGAAGAGATAATGTAAAATGCCATCTTCCCATTGAAGTCTAAGTAGCAGCTGAGAAGCCGAACTTGATTTCTGCACAAGTCTGTATTCAAACAAAAATCAACCAAAAAATGATATCTCAGAATCTTGAATAGAAAATAACTACTGGACTTTTATGTTCTTTAACGGCATTTGACTGTACATGTGTGTAAGAAGACAGAGCTATTAAAAAATATGTCGGAAGACTAGAAAACAAAATTACCTGTCTCCTTTTCTCATACATTTCTTACTATAATAGTATGATCTGTTTATTGAGAATCTTTTTTTAAATTAAATTACATTTGTGAAACAGTTTCTATAGTCCTTTGGCTTTGTGAGACATATAACTATTGTCCTGTCAAAGAACCCATTTCCGTGACTCCCTCCAGTCTCAGCTCTCTGAAGCCCAAAGGAAATGCAGCTGAGGAGAAACTACCATCAGATGGGTGCACAGCTGGATTTGTCCTTGGCCAATTGTGTTCCACTTTTTTGCTAATGACTTGGATATTGGAAAACATGGCACATTATGTGTTATGTGTGACATTAAACCTGGAGGATTACCACCTCATTCAAGGTTTGGTACAGATTTCAATTATCCTTGACAAAAGTCGAGTAGAAAGGGCTGCACTTCATCAAAGATATATCAAATGCACAAATGGGGAGTGACTGGCTAAGGCAACATGTGGGAGCAAAGGGTCTCTCATGAACTACGTACAAGCCTGTGTCATGGACTCAGAGTGATACCTTTGTCTCAAACCTTCTTCCCCACTTATTGAATAAAGCCCATCTCTCTCAAGCTGTGATGATTATTCAGTCTGCACAGTTACTTTGTCTGGCTGAAAGAAACACGGACCTAATCCCAAAGTTAAGGCAATGAGTCAGACGGGTAATAAGGTGAGCTGTTGTGCTTATCTCTTTGTGTCTGTCATCACATCTTAACTGTGCTGTTTGCTTGAATTAACTTGTTTATATTTTGCCTGCAAATCTTTTCTTGGCACTAAAAATGACCTCCTGATAAATGCTGGTGAATACTGGCGATGTCTAGTGCAGTGCATCCAGTGTACCCGAGACCTTCCCTAGACACTGAGCTGTACACTTATGCATCCAAGCTTCCTTATGCCAGAGAAGCGTAGCTCCAATGAAACCACGAATGTATTCCCAGCCTGAGCCAAACCATGCACTGGAACAGCACAGGAGAATGGCAGGTAGTATGGACTGAATTCTCTCTGGGACCATGCCAGGGAGTTGGCATGGCTGTGTAAGTGTACTGGTAATTGTGTCTAGAGCGTACAGCAACGTTCCTTCACATACAGGACCACTTTGCTCCCAGTCAGTTGAGGCTCTCATGCCACAGGGGGTAGAAAACACGATTCAAGTTTACTAAGTACTCTCAGAAGACCACCACTCCAGCCCTTTATAGTTTCAGGAGTCCTTAGGAATCCGCAGAGTACACCTCCTCTAAGCTGAGAGGCTGATAAACCAAGCTGCGAGGTGAGTGGGAGGAAGCGTTCTTTCTAAGATGTTAGTCAGATTCTATTGAAAAACATCCTAAAAATGGAATGAGATCTGAGAATGAGCATCACCTTGGACTTGTTATGGTCATCTTTAAGGTTCTATTGAAAAATACATAAATCTTGGTAATTTTGTTATGTATTATTATGAGTATTGTACGAGAGACCAGGAATAACTTGGTGAGGGCTGGTGAGACTCAGTAAGAATACTTTTTCCACTGCTTAGTTAATGGTCTTAAAATAAGATGTGAGCAAAATGCATCAGAGTCCAGGAGAGAGCCCAAAGATAGTGTAAGGATTTAAAAGATAGGATCTTTGAGGGAAGCTTGAAATAAGACTGTTTAGTCTAGGGAAGAATAGAATGAGTCATGAAATGATCTTGTATATAAAGGCTGTTATAAAAAGATAGTGGACAATCATTTTCTGTCTCTGTTGAGCAAGGACAAGATGGAATTAACTGTATTTGGATCAAGGAGTATTTAAACTGACTACTAGGACGACATTGCTATTAGGATGGTAAAGTTTTAAACAGTCTATCTATCTAGAGAACATCTTCTCACTGTCTGGTTTTAAGAATTGTAACCAAACAGCTGTCTCGGTCTTCCCTTGATTTGGCCTGACTTGATGTAGCTGATTCCTGTCCTCGGTTCCCTCCTGGTCACTTGTATGTCTGTGACTTGATGGTAAAAAACTCACATTCATTCCCATTCAGAAGTATGGGAACAAGAATGCAGTTCTTTTCGTCTCTCCCTCTCCCCTGTGCTGCCATATGAGAAATCCTTGTAGAATCAGTGGCTTGCATGTCCTGAAAGGACGTACGTTCTCTGCAAGTTGCAGCTGATTCAGAGGAACCCTACTGCAACCATGGGACACTCTGTAGCAGCAAGAACAGCGCTTGAATCCCCAGATAAATCCAACTGAATTGCAGTTAAAATATTGAGGGTATTATTGGCAGTTTGCAACTGCTAATTCAGAAAGAAGAAAATTTTTTGCAGTCTGAAATTGCAGAAGGTAAATTTCAGCCTAAAATGCTCTCTGGAAAGTATCCATTGCTTGAGGTTTAATTGGATCTTGGGATCTGTAAATATAGTGGATGATGTGCATTGATTTGATTCAGCTGAAGAGAGTCAGGCTTACGATTGTCTTACTGCGACCAGTAAGACCTGCCTTTTATTTTCAGTTACGTCATGCTGCTCAGTTTTATGTCTCCATGTACACAATATTATCAGCAAAATATTATTTCATTTAATAGGAGCTATTGCTCAATTTTCACTTCTGAGGATGCTTGAGAAGGGGACACTGTGCAGTACTAGGTTTTCAGACATACCAGGACTTTATTCATTAATGCACTACATTCAGATGAAGAATTGTTTTACCAAACTTTTGCAAAACTTCAGCAAAAGCTGATGGTACTTTTAGGATTGGAAAAAATCAAGATTTTAAAAAGTTTCTGACCAAAGATGCTGCAGTCTTCATAATTAGACTGTGCCATTCTGGCTAACACGTTTGTCTTGGCAGATCTTTATATTTTGAAAGGAAGGAAAACAGCTTTGCTTTGACCTTATCAAACCACAAGTGAGCTCTGTAACAAGTTGCTGCACTGATCATCTGCACTAGCTTGTGCTTGGAAAGCCTGCAGCAAAAGAAAACCTCTGGAGTAACAGCTTCTTGCCTTTTTTTTTCCTTTTTTTTTTTTGATTTTTTTTTTTTTTTTGGTTCAGATGGACTTCCACTCTGATACTGGGGTAATTGGGTGAGGCACTGTTCATTCTGAGATAACTTACTGCTTCAGCCGCATTATCAGGCCACTGCTTTGACTGGTAGTTTTCTGCTGTTCAAAGTGCCCTCTGACAAGCTCTACCCTTTCATACTGATCCCTAGTTTAAAGGATTTGAAGAAACTCAAAAGACTGACATTCTTTATAAAGCTCAGCAAATCTTCACTATCCGTAGGAAAGCGTGGCATATCTATTATGGAAAATGTTAAAAGAGACAAACGGAAACTGCAGAGCTGTCTGTAAATACTCAGAGAAGATCACTGATCTCATTTACTGTCACGGTGCTTTCATGAGTCAGTACATAAGGTAGGCAGAAACGTCTAATTTAACATTGACTCACCAGGCTGTGGCAAGCCATCCAGATGACATCATTAAAACACTGTGGTCCTTATCTGGCCTGAAGGTGAAATTCCTCAATCACCTAAAATAATTTTGTGCTGTCTAAAAGCCCTTGGACATGTTATGAACTTATTAGACAGAGGTTGTGAAGGTAGCTTTGGCATCTCCAGTTTTCAGCTCCTGCTATGGTGTACAGGAGGGAAAGACACATGGGCCATTGGTAAGGGATGGAGTGGACGGCTGGAGGAGAAGGCCTCTGCTGTGGCTGATTTTTCTTTCCAACGCCTTTTTGAGCAGGGGGAATCTCTACTCAGCGGAGGCTAAAAGCAACATTTCCTGCTTGGGAGACCTGCTTCTTGGTCTTAATATGATCCAGCAACTTACAGTTACCTCCTGCACTGCTTTCCCCAGATATGTTCTTAGCTAACAGTTATTAGCTGAATAGCTATTTGGTTGTACCTTTTTTGTATTGCATTAATCCCACGCTTCAGGACACAAGTAGAGACAGAAAGATTTTTTTTTTCCCCTTGTTTGACACTTACCCAGGTTTTCTTCTCCTTTGTCCTGCTATGCTTCCTCTGATGCTCCAGAGGCTGTTGTATCTGCGGACAGTACACTGGCTTGAGAGTGCAGGGGTGTGACTAACAATGAAAACCATTTGAAGTGCTTAGCAGATCCTGTTCAGATCACAAGAATTAAGACTATTAATTACTTTAATTTGTAAAGAAATCCTCTGCATGTGAGATAGGTATGTTTGGCAGAGGAGTTAAGGTCTTTTAAGAAACCTCTTGCCATGTTATTTAATAAATTGCCTGCTATTGTAGTCATTTATGAAATTTGTAACATCCATAGTGCCCTTTCTGTGGCATTAATTTACTTACATCTTTTGGGATGTTCATACTGGTAAGTTTGTTTTAGGGTCTTTGTGAGTGTTTTGTGGCACGAGTAGGCATTTCGAGAATCAGTCTCAACTTGTCACTGATTGTATTACAGGAAGACTTGATGAAGTGTTGTAAGTGAACCTTCTTCAGGTCTCAATTGTTTTTTTTTGTAGTTGCAAAAAACCAATAAAGAAAAATAGACATTTTAGTAAAGAGTGCTCCTTTTTCTTTGATATAATTCTAATTCTTAATTAGTATAAATTATATTTACCCTTTAAATCAATGTGTGTATAAAATAAATACTTGTTCAGATGAAGGGATTCTTATAATTTTAGCAGAGTAATACCAGCTGACGTTGCTAGCAATATTTTGGTAATAAATGGCATGATGAACGGAATAATGTACCTCACTGAGGAAAATGATAACCTTAGAAACAATGTTCTTTCCCATTTCGGTATACCATTGCAATAGTTTTGCCTAATAAAAGCCTTTAACTACTAATAAGCACATTAGGTAGAACTCACATTTGCCAAAGCTCTTAATAGAAATTGAAAACAAAATGGAAATTTCTGCGCAAGGCCTTTTTTCCCTTTCCTCTTAACATCAATTCACTCTAATTTATTTGGCAGATAGAAGACAACCTGACCTGCCTGGTCATGCAGGCACACAAGTAAACATCTATCTAAAGTCAATGGAAATAATCTAAAAGCTTCAGCAGCACTTCTCTCGAAACCGCAGATGCTTTGCTCTGCTGCTTTTTTTATCAAGCTGATGAGGCAAAAATTGGTTTTTGCCAATTGCCTGTACAGAAGTTAAGTGTCAGGATATAGTATTGTGCAAGTTTTTTTTAATATATGATTTTTAAAAGCAGGGTACTAACTGAAAGGCATATTCCCCCCAGCACAGTAACTAAGCTTCAGTGCTGTGAATCACGTAGGATATGTGAAGGGGTAAAAACCTCTTGTCTCCTCCTTCCTCCGTCATGCTGTGAATGCAGAAAGCCTTCTTGCAGTAAGAAGGAATTGCTGTCCTGTAGATTGGGGTGAGAGGGGTCGGGCGAAGGATACCTGCTCATAGTCCAGTAATTAAGCTGCTGTAGCATCTGTGTGTAGTTCTCTTTTTTATGTTCCCCAATGTCTTTCCAACACACACTTAATTCTTTAAAGCTAGTTTCAGAAAAAAATGTTAGTCTTCAAGATTTACTTTAGGGATACCTTGAAAAGGAAAATAATTTTCACACCCACACACGCACAGGGACACACAATAGCTTGGCTAATATCTGCACATTAAAAAAAAAAGAAAAAGAAAAGGAAAAAAGAAGAACCTTACTAGAATCTGTCCAATACTTAACATTGAAAGTTATTGTGAGTGTTCTTATATGTAAAGCTGGGAAAAAACAGATTACAAGAGGGAAAAACAGAATGTTGCAAGGTACTTGGTTGTCTTTCCTTACTCAGTCCTTCTTCTTTCAGTCAGAATTTGTTCACATGCAATTGCTTATGGGGTAAAGGAAAGCGTATGCTGTTTGTCCATTAATTGGTATTTTTAGACTAAAAGCTTTTGTCTGTTAACCGTATTACTATCCTTCCAACTCACCATTCCTTGTGATGTCCAGGTACCATTCACACCCATGAGAATTTCAGTGCTAAAATGTTAGTGAAAAAGGAGAGATATACTCCCATGTATAAGGCAGCTTTATTTGCACTTAGAACTTAAGAACAACTGAAACTAAGCAACTGAAAATTTCACAAGATGATGCTTGTAGAAAAAAAAATCTTAGACCTCTACAGATCCTTCAGACCTTTTTGAAATAGAGAAGCTTGTGGGAAAAAAAGCTTTTCCCAAGCTATGAGGACTCACCTCAGAGTGTTCTTGTTTCCTGGCTATGAGGGAGATGTTGTGGTGCAAATGGCTGCGTGTCCCACTCTGAGGTAACACAGATCAAGAAAAGAACTGCAGAGGTCTGCATATACTTTCACGCCTACCTGTGACCCTGCCAGTGCTGATGACGTTCCTGTGCAGAGGACTCTTGAGGAGCTTTTTTTTATTTTCCCATATGTTGGATAGGAGTCTGTGTTTGTGTCAAGAGGAAATTATTATTTAAATTCTCCATCGTTACCCTTTCGGCTGATGTCAAATATGTGGCAGAGTAGTTAGGCTAGGATGTAACATTGAATATCTAATTACTCAGACAACCTAGTGCTTGGGGTAAACATCAGTATGAATTCTAACTAATGCATTGCCGTGCTTCACTGTGTGGCAGACATGACTTTCATAAAATTTAATTTGTAACATTTTATGCTCTGCTTCTTCCAATTTCTTCTCCCCTTTTCCCACAATTAGTAAAGATCACATGTGGGGGTTTTTTTTGGACAGGAATACATAATTTTCTTATGCATTAAAATTACTCACAGTCCTGTCTGGGTAAGCTGATGAGCTGTGACATTTTAGAGCAGTCTGGAAAAAATAAGGGACAAATAAAGTCAACAGAAAACATCATACATTATGAAAAATGAATCGTTGTTTTGTTAGTCTCCTTGCATATCTATTATGTTGGACCTTGCGTGACCCATTGAACCCATGAAAATCTAAGGGTTTTAGAAGTTTTGTAAAAGGAACCTGGGTTTGCTGTTTGATTCTTCTCCGTGTTTTGATGATAATACATATAAAATAGATACAGAACTATGAATTGGGAAGTGATCATTTGATCCATGGATTCATTATAAGGGGTTTCTGTTACTAGAGCTGGTTTGTTTGTGGGGACTGAAGAGAATTTGTAGGATAAACGACTGCACTGCAGTGTACTAGCTGTACTAGCTTTTTCTACTTTGCTTAAAGCTTCTATTTTTGTTGGAAAATACAGGCGCACCTCAGGCATGTAATGGCACTCATGCTATTTGGCTATGCTTAAATAT
Organism: Buceros rhinoceros silvestris; assembly: GCF_000710305.1. NCBI lineage: Eukaryota > Metazoa > Chordata > Aves > Bucerotiformes > Bucerotidae > Buceros > Buceros rhinoceros. The sequence continues at coordinate 11,917 of NW_010419154.1, forward strand.
TTTCAAGAAATACAGTCGTTCCAGGAACTGATACCCTGACCACATCTGTGCACTGTCAATATGAGAGTTTTCTTTATGGCCCCAGTGACCTAAGGAAATCACAGAATCATACAATGGTTTCCTTGAAAGGGACCTTAAAGATCACCTAGTTCCAACCCTCCTACCATGGGCCAGGACACCTTCCACTATACCAGGTTGTTCAGAGTCTCATCCAACCTGACCTTCAACACTTGCAGGGATAGGGCATCCATAACCTCTCTGGGCAATCTGTTCCAGTGCCTCATGACCATCACAGTGAAGAACTTCTTCCCTACATCTAATGTAAATGTAAATCTACTTTCTTTCAGTTTAAAGCTATTACCTCTTGTCCTATCACTAGGTGCCCTTGCAAAAAGTCCCGCTCTGACTGTCTTATAAGTCCCCTTTAAGTATTGGAAGGCTGCTATAATGTCTCTCTCGAGCCTTCTCCTCTCCAGGCTGAACAACCCCAACTCTCTCAGCCTGTCTTCATAGAAGAGATGCTCCAACCCTCTGATCATTTTCATGTCTCTCCTTTGGACTATTGCAACACATCTACATTCTTTTCATGTTGAGGGCCCCAGAGATGGACTCAGTACTCCAGTTGGAGTCTCAGGGTGCAGTGGAGGGGCAGAATCACCTCCCTTGACCTGCTGGTCACAATTCTCTTGAAGCAGCCAGCATATGGCTGGTCTTCCGGGCTGCAAACATACACTGCTTGCTCATATCTTCATCCATCAACACCTCCAAGTCTTTCTCTGCAGGGCTGCTCTAAATCCATTATCTGCCCACCCTGTATTGGTGCTTGGGACTGCCTGGACCCGGGTGCAGGACCTTGCACCTGGCCTTGTTGAACTCCATGAAGTTTGCACTGGCCCCCTTCTCAGGCCTGCTGAAGTCCCTCTGGATGGCATCCGTTCCTGCCAGTGTGTTAACCACACCACGTAGGCTGTTGTTAGCAAACATGCTGAGGGTGTGCTTGATCCCATTGTCCATGTTGCTGACAAAGCGTTAAACAGCACCAGTCCCAACATCGACCCCTGAGGAATACCACTCATCAGTGGTCTCCATTTGAACATCCAGCTGTTGACTGCAAGTCTTTGAGTGCAACCATCCATTCAGTTCCTTATCCACCAAGTGGTCCATCTGTCCAATTCGTGTCTCCAATTTAGACAAGGATGTCATGTGGGACAGTGTCAAATGCTTCGCACAAGTTCAGGTAGATGACTTCAGTTGCTCTTCCCTTATCCACCAACATTGCAAAACCATCAAAAAGGCCACCAAATTTGTTCAGGCACGAATTGCCCTTAGTGAAACCATGTTGACTGTCACTAATCATAACCTTGTTTTCTATGTGACCTAGCGTAGTTTCCAGGAGGATCTGCTCCATGATCTTGCTAGACACAGAGGTGAGACTGACTGTCCTCTAGTTCCTGAGGGCTTCCTTTTTTCCCTTTTTAAAAATGGGGGTTATGTTTCCTCTCTTCCAG
>NW_010419154.1:13526-45191 GCF_000710305.1 Buceros rhinoceros silvestris
CTCAAATGTGATGGATAGTGCCTTAGGAACATCATCCAACAGTTCTCTCAGGACCTGTGAATACATCTCAGCAGATTCAAAAGATCTGCGCACCTTCAAGTTCCTTAGATAGTCTTGAAACTGATCTTCTGTGGTGGGTGGTTCTTCATTCTCCCAGTCCCTGCTTTTGCCTCCTTCCACTTGGGTGGTGTGTCCAGAGCGCTTGATGGTGAAGACTGAGGCAAAAAAGTTGTAGAGTACCTCAGCCTTTTCCATGTCCCAAGTAACTAAGTCTCCCATTTCCTCCCAGAGAGGGCTCACATTTTCCCCAGTCTTCCTTCTATAGCTGATGTACCTATAGAAACTTTTCTTGTTGCCCTTGATGTCCCTGGGCAGATTCAATTCTATCAGAGTTTTAGCTTTCCTACCTGATCCCTGGCCGCTCAGACAATTTCTCTGTATTCTTTCCAGGCTACCTGTCCTTACTTCCACCCTCTGTACGCTTCCTTTTTTTACTTTTGAGTTTGTCCAGGAGCTTCTTGTTCATGCAGGTCTCCTGGCATTTTTGTCTAGCTTTCTTTTTTGTTGGGGTGCATTGTTCCTAAGCTTGGAGAAGGTGGTCTGTGAATATTAACCAGCTTTCCTGGGCCACTCTTCCACTCGGGACTTTATCCCATGGTACTCTACCAAGCAGGTCCCTGCAGAGGCTAAAGTCTAGTCTCCTGCAGTCCAACGTAGTGAGCTTACTGTGCATCCTTCCTGTTGCCCCAAGGATCTTTAACTCCACCATTTCATGGTCACTTCAGCTAAGGCTACCTTTGAGTCTCACATTCCCCACCAGCCCCTACTTATTGGTGAGAACAAGGTCTAGCGTAGCACCTCTTCTCATTGGCTCCTTTATCACTTGGAGAAGAAATCTATCATCAATGCATTCCAGGAACCTCCTGGATTGTTAATACCCTGGTGAGTTGTTCCTTCAGCAGATGGGTGGGTGGGTGAAGTCTCCCATGAGAACCAGGGCCTGTGAATGTGAGGCTGCTCCTATCTGTCAGTAGAAGTTATCTACTTGATCTCCCTGGTTGGGTGGCCTGTAGCACACCCCCACCATAATGTCACTGCCCTCCCTTTAATCCTGACCCATGAGGTCTCAGTCAAATCCTTGTCCATCCCCAGCAGAACTCCTCGCACTCCAACTGGTGTGTGAGGAATTACAGACATGCAACACGCATGGGACTGACTGTCCCAACCTGTTTCATTGCCTTTGACACCACTGGAGGCCTCTGCCATGCACTCACCCAGATACTACAAGCTTCCACAGCAGCCAGAAGAAAGAAGATGCATTACTTTTGATAAACGCAGTAGAAGGGGGCTCGGGATGATTAAGGTGCTGGTAAGCCAGAAAAGTGAAGACTAACACATGCTCAAAAGAAGTGTCGGTGGCGATGATGATGATGAAGTACACAAACTTGAATAAATAAAGACAGAATAGACAGAATGAGGTGAAGCTGGAAGCCAAAACATACCTAATACAATTACTGCCGCAGGAAGGCAGTTGTTACAGAGCACTGCTTTTGTGACTGCAGGATGCCTAGCTGAAACCTTTCCAAGGCATTGAAAAATTAGTTATTTTTATTAAACTTATATAAAGTTCCCCAGAACAGCCCTCTTCCCCTGGGCAGCAAGCAGTCTCTAAATTACTTCTCAGCTCTGCGCCAGGAAATGCTTTTACCTGTTGGAAAGTACACCAGATATTTCTTAAAACCTTTTCTGCTCATTTGACTCCTGCTTCAGCCACCTTAGCTAGGGAAGAAAGATAGCAATTTTTAAATTTAATTCTGACACATGCAGAAGAGATGTTTTATTAATATTGGTTAGCATTAATTGATTTAGGGCTTCAGTCAAAGACTACATTTTTCTTTTCTCATTGCTAGTTTTTATTAGCATAAACCTTCTCCCTAAATTATCCAACTACCATATGCTGAGAGAAACAGCATCTATACGAACTGTTTTCCCAGGAAAGAAAAAAGCAAGTCAAAGTACAATTAGCAACAAAAAAACTCATTCAGGGACTCAGATTCATTCTTTGTCTCGTAATTCTGCATGTTCTGGGTATGGTACTTAGGTTTTTCTGGATGTAATGTGTTGCTAGTATATGTATACAAAATTTTTAAAATAAGTATAAGAAGTACAGGGTTGTTGTGTGAAACAGAAACTTGCTAATCATTAATTAACACTGCTAAAGTTAGGACGTGCTGAAGCTTCTGTCATAATCAGGCTCATTGTTGCCAGCTCTTGTGGTTTTAATGCAGTTAAGTGTCTGCTTGAAGATCTGCCATAAGTTCAGTGATTATACTAGAATTTCAAGTTTGATTTTTAAAATTGCCAGTTCAGGTGTCTTGTAGTTAAGCAAAGAAGCTTGAAAATGTGAATCGAATATAAACTGGTATGAAATTAAAGCATCTTGTGATCTTGAAAACATTCTCTTTATTTATGAATATTAGAGAGCCAAACATTCTCAGCTGGGGAAGGATTTTGTTTGGCATGACGGGTCTTCAGAGTGTCCTTTCTGTGCCAAATTTGATTTCTTTTTGATTGGTCTTTTTGCTGTTGTAGTCATTGTCATCTCTTAGTCTTAGCTCACTGTTTGATACAAATAAGTCAGATAGCAGGCTGTATTTCTCAGGCGCAGAACTCATTTCCCCTGTGAAGTAGCTACACAGCGTAACAGACTAATACTTTTATTGCCTGGCAAGCACAGTTCATAATGTGGAGGTACGTGTCTCCCTTGTCTTCTTCCCACTGCAACTCAGTAATGATTTCTTTTAAAACAGGAGAAAATTTAACTCTCTCTATTCACTGCATGATTTATTCTATTTAATAAATATATATATATAAAAGGGAATTAGAAGGGACAATGTGAGACAACTTCAGAACACTAGTAGGGAAATGGCATCTTTTTTTCCCTATTTCTGTCTCTGTTGCCTCAGAGTCATTGTGAAACTAGAGTCCCCCAGAGCATTCTGCATAACAATTTTGTGAAGCTGATTTCTTGATGTTTTCTGTGAATTTAATCAATATTCTCAGACCAAACAAAAGCAAGCTCTCATGTAAATTCATACCCGTGAAAATAAGGGTCAGCTTTGGCTGGCTTAATTTGCCTTGAGTAGTGCTTTCCACTTGAGATGCTCCACCAGGGCTCTGCTCAGACTACGGCTATGCTAACCTTCCTCTACATTCAAAACTACTGTGGAAAATGCAGTCTGCTCTCTTGGAGAGGTTCTGTCCATCTATTCAAGCCCTGATTGAGCAACTCAGTTAATCTGGGAGCGAGTCACAATGCAGCATTTGGGGGAAACAAAGGGCTTCCTCTATTTCTGGTCATCTACATCAAGTTTGGACTCACAGACCAGACCCATCACTGTCCCTCAAAAGCCTGAGACTTGTATGGCTCACGTTTTCATGGTTAGCAGAATCCATCCATATACTGTGTAGGAGCAGGAACCATCATATGCTACAGCATATATGAGTTTCAAATAAAATGAAATACTGAGATGTTATTTCACTCAAAATTATTTCTTATTGGAAAGAGTAAAGGAAGTGTTTTTCACTGACATCAATCTAGTGCTGAAAAGCCCAAAGAGAGATTTCCCAAGACACTAAGTTGAATAGGAATGCCATAATATGCATGATTAAAACATATTTTTCTGCAAATATTGGAGTAGAGTACACCGATATATCAATACAATAGCAGTAAAGTAAAAGCCTCGAGCAGACTTACGGTTTCATATTTTAGTGCAGTGCTTTTGTTTTGTTAGTGTTTATTTTTGTTATCAATATGCCTACACGCTCTACTCATGGGCAGGAAATTAGTACGCAGGCACAAACAGAAAGACACCTGCTCCCCAAAGACTACAGTGTGTCAGCTCTGTGCACGCAGCATCCTTGGCAGGGCAAGCTGAGATCTCTGAGACATCTCTGCCATATTGCTCCAGTGGGAAGGTGATCTCCTCTCAGATCAGTGGTGGAAAGATCCTCTTTGATAAACCGTGTGCAAACTCTGCTCCCAGGGAGCACTGGGCAGCTCAGCTCGTGTGCTGACACGGTTGTGATTTGGGAAGTGGGAAGCTGGGACACCTCAGTGGGGGCTGAGCAGCAATGACGGTGGTGGTCTGATTGTCAGCAGACATGGCAATGATTTTGAAGGGTCTCAGTTAAACTGTTACCTCATCGCGAGAGAGACATTTGATGCAGTCCAAAGACCAGTTATTTAGGTTTCCTGGTGGAGATTTAAATAGGTACTTAGCTTGAATATTTTACCATTAGATTTTCTGCAAATGGAAAGAAGCAGAATTACCCACAGACTGGGCAAGTGTGAGCTGCTGACTTCTGTGTCTGACTGACAGACAGTGTGGGAAGATAGTCTCCAAACTTTTCTATTATTTTTTTCCTCCAAAATAATAGAAAAAGTATTTTGCATCATTTAAAAACATTAATTGCTATCTATATTATATAAAAGGTTCTTTTATGTAGCACTGAAAGATACTTTTTTTTCCCCCTCAGACTCCATGATTCTAACAGCTCTTAATTTTTTGTGCCTTGGTTAGCCCGTTTTTTTTAAGTTGATGCAATGCAGAGAGCAAAACGGGTTCAACGATAGGAACTGGGAACTTTCTCAGCATTTATCAGAGACTCAGTACCTGTGGCTGGTCTCCAAAATGTATGTGTTTGTTCCACTCAGCTCGATCAAGGTACAAATCAGAGAGGAGAATTCTGTTCACTGCACATTTTAAAAAGGCGGATAGAGATGCAGATGGATTCAGTAAAACAGGAGAGTTGAATCTAAATGTGAAATGAAATATAGATGAAAATGCCTTGCCTCAGACAGTTTTAATATTAATATCAACATCTCTTGGATGAAAAAGACCAATATTTTGTGGTTGTGACATTTTCCACAGTTACAAAACAAGCAGATTTCTTAGCGATGTTTATGAACTACACGGAAAAAAAAAATCTATTTTGTAAATGGTGATATGACTCAGTTCAGCCTGAAATGTTAAGTTCCATTACTTCTCTACATTTTGGGGTTTAAAAATAAGGAAGAAACAACTTTTAATGGGTTTAAAAGTAGATTTCTGTAATACCGTTGTAACTGTTGAGTAGACTTACCTGTTTTCACTGCTTGTGTAAAACTTCTTCAGAATCTCTATACAGATGGAGATTATGAATTATCTCTTTGTCCTAGATAGCAAACCCACGATTTCTAATGGAATTGGATAGCATTAATAATATATAAGTTTTCCACCATCTGCTGAAGAAGTCTTGTGGGAAATGTTTTAACAGAAAACAAGATCTGATTTGTAAAACCTGGCTCAAGCTCAGATGTTGTGGGTTCTGGGTGTTTGATCTTAAAATGAACAGTAGATGGCTTCAGAGAACATTCTTACCAGTGATCGCTGGCTGCGGATAATGATGGAAGGCACAGCCACAAACCATGCAGAACAGCCTCCCTGATGTGGGAGAGTCAGATTTATTTTTTGCATACTGCTAGGAAAAAACAAAGTTAGAAAACAGGACCATTTGACTACATACGCTACCAAAATTCCACACCCAGTAATGCTTAATGCCACACAAATACCTAAAGGTCTGCTGAGCCTAGTGACCCCTGTGAGCGAGAAGCTGGTACACAAGTACAGGGAAGGGGGTTCTGAAGAGGGTGAGTGTATTGAAGCTTCTTTTCACAAGCCTTTCCAACTCCCATCAGTCTGCTGAATCCATAGCGTCGTGGTTAATAGCAGCTGATGGATCTTTCTTCTGCCAATCTACAAACCTGTCTTTGACTGCTGGTTTCCACCATGTCACAGCTACAAACTCATAGTTTAGGTATGCACTTTAGAGGGAAGTCATTTGTGCTTGTAACCTAATGACCATTTCTTTCATGGAATAATGAGTGTTTCATGACAGTCATGATGTCAGAGGCCTCTGTCCTATCCCTCCCCTCTATGCAAATTATTCTGATCCAGCTGAATTGCTGAGCAGTTTTCTCAGTCCTCCTCAAAAGTTCAGTAACTTTGTTCATTCTTGTCACCTTCTCTGCAGTTTTCCAGTTCTGCTTCTCTCTTTTGAGCTGGTGAGATGATTTGGTTTATACTATACCACAGGGGCACTTTCAGGTTTTCTCCTTTGTTCTTGTCTGAGGTAGAAAACCACAATTATTGTATTGTATTCTTCCTTACTGCAGTTAAAGAAGTTTAAGATGACAGTGAACAGCCCTAGTAAGTGAATTTATGTTAGAGATGATCTTAATGATCTTAGAGTATTTTTAGATTTGAACACCTGCCTTCTGCTAGATCTGGTAGACAAACTCCAATTTTGTATTTGATATAGTTACTGTTTGGGTTTGCATCTAATGAGAATGTTCAAATTGTCTCACATCTTTGGAATTATTCCAGTGTTTGGCCATAGTATTTTGTCTTGTGTGAAGAATCAAGAAAAATTGTTTTTTTCTGCCTCTCCACATATATGTGTGTGTGTGTATATATACATAAATATATGAGAAAGTCTTTGTCTTCTTCACAACTAAAAAAAAAGTAAAAAACTACTTCAGAAAAAATAGTGCCCCAAATAAATTGTATTTTAATGCATTTATATATTCAGCACATTTTTTTTTTTTTAATTCTCGAGTTACATAGTCTTGTGGCCCATTCTTAACACTGTCATTTCTCTCAAACCTTGGGACAAAGCGAGAACATACTCATCTCTAGTATTTCAAGCGAGAAACTTCCCTTGTAATATTATGCTTATAAAATCCTTCAAGAGTCATTCTTGCTATTGGATTTTATAGATGGAGAATTATGAACTTATCTGTAGCTTTGGGACCAGCTTTTGTCATGGTCTAGTATGTAACAATAAAATAAATATTTGTTTACTAACTGGCTGATACCTTCCTGCTCTGTGTGTGTTTTTTCTTTTCCTACTTAGTGGTTGTTCATCAGTTAGTTATATCTCTAATAAGGGATTATTATTTTAATCTCTTCTTTGTAATTTCCTATGTAGAATAGCAAAATTCACTGCTATGTAAAAATTATGCAAATTATTTTCAATTATATGCTTTTAAGGAAGAAAGAAAAAAAGATTATGAAATCTGCTGACCTTTTTTTCTTATCCTATGCTGTCTCTTTTTCTCTCCTCACATACATTCACGTATGTACATGGATAAACTCGCATTGATTTCTTTTTCTAGCTGCAGAGACCAATAAATTCTATCACCTGCAAATTTAGGTAATAAAATGCTGGGTAATTAGTTACATCAAATAGATTAGAACGAGCCCATTTAAAAATGCCCCAAGTCTCCTTTCTGCAAATGAAAAAATTCTATATACAGGACATTAACTGTGCACAGGTGCAGTCTTCTTTGAGATCATTGTCATGTTTGAGGAGAGCCATCGTACCCACACGTGCTGACCATCAAATGAGTGCCACCAGGGACTTGCAGGTTCGCCGAATCAGAGCCACACATTGCCTGTCTAACGCCTCCCCAGCTCCCGTAACGATGGATATTGACAGCAAGGAAGCTGCCTGGTTTTGTTGTGAGTTTGTTATCTGATTTATAGACCTTTTGTGTGCATGTCACTTTTATGTATGATGTATTCCCGCTGCTGATGTTGTCTTCGTTCTGCTCACAACGGTGTTCCTGTGTCCCAGCAGATTCATTTGTCTGTGGCAATGAAAGAGGTAAAAGTAATGGCTTTCCTCCCAGGATGCAGCTCATAAATTATCCCTTAGAACCAAAGCACCAAGCAAAACAGTTTTTTCAAGCAGTCACAGATGAGCAATGTCCAAAGGACTTTTCCTTTTCAGATGTTCATTAATGCATCTGTTTACTGATCTAGGGTGCGTAAACTGTAAAAAGGTCAGAATTTGCAGGTGCAAACACATTCACCAAAGCCCTCTGGAGATCAGCTTGATTTTGATGTCAGTGGATACTAGGTAAGCTGAAGGTCTTAACCATACGGTTTCAACTGTTCTTTCCTGATGAAGTGGTACATTACTTCGAGTAAAAAAAATTATCTTCGGGAGGAAGAAAGCACAAACTAAAAGATGAGAGAGGAACGGAGGAAGAAATTAAAGCAATTAATATTACCAGCTGTTACTAAAGCTACTATGAATATGGTGAGCTCAGGACATTTAACATATTTATACCAAAAGATGTCTTAAATATCTGTAATTACATAATGAGATCACTTCCCGTATAAAATTATATCACATAGAATTAAATATAACTACATTCCATGCAGCAAAATATAGGTAATGCTGAGAAGGGGAACAAAACTTGGGATATTCTTCCTGAAAAAATTCTGAGGAGTAAAAAGCTAAACCAAAAATTGTCTTTCCTGGAGCCCCCTCAGACTTCTTTCTTTTTTTGAAGAAAATAGCAGGACTATTTTGCTGAAATTCAAAGACTATGTTCTAAAGAAATTAACTTTGAAGAAGCTCCTTTTATATGTGTAGGGAGGAAAAGTTGAACCCCAGCTGAAAAGGCTGGAGCTTGGAGCTGGGACATGTTGGTTTCTTGTGCTGCCAAATTCCAAGGTATTTAATCTCTGGGAATCTGAAAACATAGGGAAGAGTCTCCCTAGGAAGTAGGTAGCAGGACTCTGACAGATGTGCATTGCATTAAACTGGGCTTATCAAAGTCTTTGCTCTTGAGAAGTTGGTACTTGTCAAGTTTGGCTTTTTGTTGTTTTGTTTGTGTGGGCTTTTTTTTCCCCTCTGGAAAACTCTAATAAATATTTTTTTTTCTTATTCTAACAAAACCCAATGATACTACAAATTAGAAAAAAAAAACAAACCAACCCCTAAGAGTTAAGCATAAGACATCTGTGCTGGCTTAAAGGCTTCTTTCCATGTATGTCACCAAGTACACTACACCAGCTAGGCTCTACTTGTAGCTTTGTCCATTTTTTTTGCTATCACCTTTGGCTTAAGCACTAAAATCTTCCTTCAGTTCATAAATGTCCTATGGAGGAGTAAGATCTGTGAACACTCCTATTATTTATGTCTCATCAGATCACCCTAATTTTGTAAGTAACGTGTAGCAGTAGGCTATACAACTCCTCACGCTAATTCTTCTCACTGGATTACTCGAAGTAAAAGCTGTGAGTGTGTCTACACTGCTCTGTATCTTCACAAAAAAAAAGTAACCAGTGGATAAACCTAGCACTGGGCACTGGGTTGGCCCCATGGCTTTATTGGCTGCCTTGCTGACCATGCCAAATTCCCGAGCAACTCTGCCAATCCTCCTGGCACTGATGTCCAAGCTCCTGCTGCCTCCTTAGGCTGAGCTGAGGAAGGAGCAAGTCTGCCCATGTGCTGGTTTTAGCATTCCTATAAAAGACATTTTATTTTACTTATCCAAGATAGCAGGATCTCATATAACATTAGAACACTAGTTCTTAGTTTTGCAACTGAAGATTATATGAAAAACTTTTGCTCATTTTTGAAGCTTTTTCTAGAAAGCCCATGGAATTGCCTTACATTGCATGAACGAATATGAAATAAATCCAAGTGAATAACAGTTTGTGTACTTTATAAGACAAAATAAAACTAAAAGACTTGTTTAAAATTATTTTACCTCATTTAAAATTGAATTTCAGATTAAGATTGCTGAAGTGATTGAATTTGGTTTAATCCCTATTATGGACACTTGGTGAGAGGAAGGCGAATGAGACTCCCCTAGAACCATTTATGAGGAATTAATTGCACAAAGAGAGGGAGAGTGCCTGCTTACAGAACTCTTACAGACCCCCTTATCTGGATCTCTTGATGTCTCTCCCTGGAGGCAATTTTGCCCCTTCCCAGAGAACTGCAAGAGTAATTGCAGCCAAAGAGCAGCATTCAGTCCTTGAGACACTGAATTGGGAAGATCTTTTTGCTGTTTACACCAATTTTAAATCAATACTTTTTTCAACAATAAGAAAGGAAGAAAGCTGAATTCCCCGCTGTTACATGCAAATTATCTCTCTGCTTGTTGTCGATATACATATCAGCTAGACAAAGCTTGGGCCGCCTTCTTTTAAAGGTCTTTCTAAGTTTACAGCTTGTCCTTTTTCTTGTAATTTTTGGTGGCTTTTGGTACCTTCTTATTGCTTTATTTGACCTTTATTCACTGGGTTTTATTTGACCTGATCAATGGTAAGTGCACTTCTTTCTGTTCAGGTCTCTCTGTAGGCTGTAGTACAGTTCTGTTCCTTGATTGAGTTGTTCTATTATTGTTATTTCTGTTTTCACTCTTAAAGTTTGGCTTTCTTTAATTCACTTTAAACAAACCTCTGAGTACCTGTAACGACTAGATGATACCAATATCGTCAAGATCCCATTGATCTTCCAACTGAAGCTGCTGGAAGGCAAGCCGGCTTGTTTCTCGACTTATTTTGGTTTTTAATTTTCTGATTATTTTGATAGCTTAGAAGTTTTTGTAGCAATGAAGGTGAAATCATCCTTGACTTTTCATGTACACCTCCTTTTTGTGTTAGTCCCAGTCAATATGGCACTGTCAGAAAGTGTTAGATACAGCTTTTTATGTTGCGTGAAACAGTTTCTCAACCGCAAGCTGGAAATAGCCGTTTGAAAACCTGTGTCCTGGACCGAGTTTAGCACTTGTTTAGCGCTGTTGTGTTAACACTTATCTTCATTATGGTTATTTCTGCCAAGCGTTTTCTGATTTCTGGACAGTGCCAGTTTTCCTGAAGGGAAAGATCTGTTGGGCATTATCTGTGAAGGTAAATAACTGGCCATGAAGAATGCAAGAGGACAGAATTAGCATGTCATGAGTCATTTACACAGGAATTCCAATATATTGATTTAGGTACAGGTAGCTGTGTTCTGTATTTTATACTTTTATACTCTATTTTTTATTTTTTATTTCAGATTGTAAACTTCAAAAATATCAGCCTTTCCTAGGACAAAAACCAGTGATGCCCTGAGGGTCAGTCTGCATCACAGAGAGGAGATGCTGCAGAGGTCCCTGAGCAGTTGGAGCTGCACGCCTTTAAGTCTTGACGGTGGCTGCGTGGTTGGATATATGCTGTGCTCACCGAAGACCCTGCTTTCGGTGTCAGCACAAGCAGAGCCATTTCCAGTGTTTGTATCCCTGATGTGTGAGGCATTGCCCCAGAATTTGAGGTGATATTCACTTACTTGTAAGGTTCTTACAGGTGGGCCAAGATCCAGGACTTCACACATTCATTCATTACAATAACATGCTGATCTGATTAAGATGGTCTGTTTGCTTCCTTACAAAAAAAAAAAAAAAGAAAAGAAATTTTCTTTGTCTGAAGCAGGATATGAGAGTAATGAAATGGCTCTAATGGGCTCAGCAGCTTTGGAGTCCATAAGGAATTATCATCGGTCAAATTAGTAGGGATGTTTTCAGTTGTTTCCTGGTTGTGTGGTAAGATCTACTTTGCAGAATCATTTGGCAATTTGTCTAACCACGCACATGGGAAAGACAAGTTTCAAAGACTGAGTCATGACTGTGCTTTATCTTATGCCTCCTTATGTGGTGATTCTCCTGGTGTCTTCTGTTCCTTTCTTCTGGTTCTTCTTTGAGAACTTGAAAAGAATGAATGGATCAAATCTGAGTTCACCTCAAAATCTCTGTTGGCCATGGACATTGTGCAGAGGCCAGTATATAATACAGCAGAAATGGTTTTATAGCCACTGTTTAAAATCATGTCTGTCAGGATGTTAACTGAAATCACCTGGTACGGTTATCCTAGTTAAGCACAAAGCCAACCCAGTGAATGTAAAGAAACTCTTAGGCCCGACAAATAACACAGAAACATAACAGTATTTCCTCTCCCCCTAAAATATTATTTAAAAATACCCAAACCAAAACCAGATTAAAAGTATACTTCAGTATTTTTCTAATAATAAAGTAATTTATCTAATAATAAGGTAATTTCCTGTAATTTCCTACGGTATATTACAAGCTGCGGGCACAAGTAACTTCTCCTTGCCACTGACATCCTCACAGTAATTCAACTTTGAAGAGTTGAAATTCTAACGTACCATGATTATCTGCTGAAATACTTAGGCCTGCCTAAATGAGAGCTGCTGATTGCAGATCCAGAACTTCTAGCGGCTATACAGAAAAAATAATTTTAATATAATAGAATGTATATATTTTTGCATAGAAAACACAGTGTAGGCAGGCACTTGTATAACGTAGGCGACGTGATAAAATTTGAGAGATAAGAAAAAAGGAAGAATTTTTAGTTTAAACTTATCAAAACAGTAAAATTAAAACAGTGTAAAGCTGTAAATATTCAATAATATTACAATATCTTAATCTTTGAGTGTTTTTTATATATGTATGCATACATGCATATGTGATTTTTCTTTATCTCACTGATTTGTCTTCACTTCTGTGTAACAAGCGTATCTCCTAATGTTTAGTAGTAACAAGACCACAGATACTCATATCCTGTCCAGCCTGTAAAGAGCACCTGCCATTGGTTACATTTACTACCTCCAAATGAGGGTAATAATGTCCTTACTGACACCATGGCATTACTGCTCTGATCTAAGGCATACACTGTCTAATAAAGTATCCTTGAACTGGAGAGGAGATAAGGAAATCAGGAAAACAAGCGGAATGGGTTACTCCGTTGTGGCAAGTAGTGTGGAAGACAATTTGGGGTTAGAGCAGACAAGCAGTTAAACTTGTGCCTGTGCAATGCAGCAAGGAGCTGGCAGTTTCTTCGGTGTATAGGCAGGGGAGCAACACGTGGGAGCAGGAAAGTAATCGTTAATCCTTACTCATGGCAGTGGTGAGCCTGGTACAGAAGTATCATGTGCTGCTCTGGTGTCAACATTTTTTTAAAAGGGTGTGGGAATAGTGGTACAGAAAAAGAACCATAAAATGCCCTTCAGAGACTGCACAATCTCTGAGAGATAATTTGATTATACTGTATAAGTACCTTCAGGGGAAAAATACAGAACACTGAACCAATGACTGGGAGCTGCAGACAGACAAGTTAAAATTAAAATGAGGCACAATATTCTTAAAAGTGAGATTGATTAACCATTGTAACAAAGGAAGTGCTTGAATTCTCATTGTACTGCAGTCTTCAAATCACGGCTGGATGTCCTTTCTGAAAGTCAAACACAACTTGTGGGACTCGGAGAGAAGTAACTGGCAGAATCTGAATAACCTGTTAAACCGAGTCTGCCGGAACAACCGCAGAATTTTCTCCCTTCTACTCCTAAACTCTACAACATGAAGCCATGTATTTCACTGAGAACTTCTCTCAGACAGGTTGATTTTGGTGCCACATCTCTTAAAATCCCCCTCGCGTTACACAGGGAATTCAGAAATATTCCACTTGTGTTCTCCTCTGAAAATGACACGTTTCTCTTTGATTAATGTTGTTGTTATCAGAATATCCTTTGTACTGCTTCTTACATTCCCTAAAGGATGAATATTGGTGATGCTTAATGTATATAATATGTTATAAAGGCTTTCTGTCATAAGTACATCCCTGGCAGAGAGACTGAAAGTCTTTCTCCTCTATTCTGCGTAAATAAGTGCTGCAGTTCAAAAGTAATCCTGTTTGTTACTAGCTAATGGTAGACACTGCCCAGAGATCACAGTTTATGATAATTCTTCCTTCTGTGGAGCCAGAGTTTCTATTTTTACTTGTGAAGGAAAATATTTAATACTCATTAAATAAATGGCACCTTTACTGAACTGTTGATACGGCATGCCTTGGGGCCTGGGGAAAATGAAGTGGCTGTCAATGGCTGACTGATTTGGAATGCTTGAAAAATGATGATAGATAGCATAGACAGTTACAGCCGAAAGTGCACATCACCTTGGAGCCATCAGCAATGGTAAACAGAATAATGTTACTAGCACCTATAGCCCTTATAAGAGAGAATGGACAACGAGTGTTTTTTCTAGCCAAATCATCACCAACAAGACCCTTCCAAGCACATGAAGCACTTGCAGTATTTTTACCATCAAGTTTTCTGTTAGACTGTGAAGAGTCAGTCAGATGCTGTAAATCAATCCAGAGAGTAGTGGTCAATGGCTCAGTGTCTGGATGGAGATCAATGCTGAGTGGTGTCCCTCAGGGGTCTGTACTAGGACCAGTGCTGTTTAATATCTTCATCAATGACATAGACAGTGGGATCGAGTGCGTCCTCAGCAAGTTCGCAGAAGACACCAAGCTGAGTAGTGTGGTTGATGTCCTGGGCAGGATGCCATCCGGAGGAACCTGGACAAGCTGGAGACATGGGCCCATGTGAACCCCATGAGGATCAACAAGGCCAGATACAAGGTCTTGCACATGGGTCAGTGCAGTCCTGGGTCAGGGCTTGAAAGCAGCCCTGTGAAGAAGGATTTAGGGTACTGGTGGATCAAAAATGGGACATGAGCCAATGACGTGCTTGCAGCCCTAAAGAACAACAGTATCCTGGGCTGCATCACAAGAAGTGTAGCCAGCAGGTTAAGTGAGGTGATTCTGCCCCTCTTCTCCACTGTGGTGAGACATCATCTGAAGTACTGTGTTCAGCTCTGGAGTCCTCAGCACAGGAAAGACACAAACCTGTTGGAGCAAGTTCAGAGAAGGGCCATAAAAATGATTAGAGAGATGGAGCACCTCTGCTATGAAGAAAGGCTGAGAGACTTGGGGTTGTTCAGCCTGGAGAAGAGGAGGTTCCAGGAAGACCAAAATGCAGACTTTCAGCACTTAAAGGGGGCTTGTAAGAAAGATGGGGACAAACTTTTTAGCAGGTTCTGTTGTTATAGGAAATGGGTAATGGTTTTAAACTAAAAGAAGGGAGTTTTAGACAAAATATAGGGAAGAAATGTTTTACAATGAGGGTGGTGAAATACTGGAACAGGTTACCCAGAGAGGTGATAGATGTCCCATCCCTGGAAACATTCAAGGTCAGGTTGGATGGGGCTCTAAGTAACCTGATCTAGTTGAAGGTGTGCCTGATTATTGCAGAGGGGTTGGACTAGATGCCCTTTAAAGGTCTTTTCCAACCTAAAACATTCTATGATTCTATGACTCTAACTTCTTCAAGTTAGTGCATCGTATTTTATTAAACTTACAGTATTACAGGGAGTTTATATTATCTTTTTTATACATAATGAATAAAATTCAGTTTTGTGGATTATTTCTGATTCCTGGTTCTCTTCTTTCTATTCTCACAGGCTTATTTTCAAACTTAGGCCCATTGCTACAGTCTTATTTAAGGTATGTGCTAACAATTTATTAAATAATTCGGCACACACTTCATAAAAATTCATCAGAAGTAACATTGAACTATGCTATATCAAGTGAGCTTGCAGCTGAATTCCAAAGTACCAAGATATGGAATTTAACTTTAAAGCACCCCTTGACATTCATATGAGGTATAAATAGTTGGTTCCCCATCTTGCTGTTTGAAAATCAATGGATACTGCCCTAAACCCTTTTAAGGAAAAGCCCCAAAAGACGCTTCTTCAGGACTAGATCACACAGTACAGTATGTGACTAAAAGACAGGAAGAAAATCAGTTATGGTAATGGGGAAATAGAGCTTGGGTTATTTATAGAGTTAGAAGCTTCTTCCTTTCCCAAGCCTGCATTTCTTAACCTATTGTCACACCAGTGAAATGATTCAGCAAGGTCAATGCACTTTGGCCCAAAAGGCAGAAGTGATTTGCTGGACTACTGGCTGCTGCGTGCTTTTGGGTACCATTCCACTTCTTGAAGAGGCTAAAAATATTTGATTTGAAGGATGAAGATGAGCTTTTGTAAGTATTCCCATTGGGTAGTGGGGTTGGAAAGAGAAATGGTGAAAATGGCTTCTGCTTTTTCCTTATTGTAATGTCTATTTCCTTGATTCCCCAAGGAAGCTCACACTGAAGCAAATATCATTAAATTTAAATTGACTCAACTGCATAATGTGGAGTCAACCTGCTGCTCTCAGAATATTCACAAATCACAAAAGTTGATCCATTCAATTTGCGTCATTCCACGAGATGCAATTCCACTCCATTTAAGATATGTTCCGCATGAGGAGCAACCAGAGTTTTCAGTCCTTAGGAATTCTAACTGAAAATAATATTGAAGAATATGTGTGTTCAATTTTTAAATAGTCTTGAGGAGCTGTTGCCATTCCATGCTCAATGCCAGGTCTGTTCTGCTAATAATTTTTAAGCCAATTATCATCCTGAGACTTATCTGGTGTATTACACCCTCTCTGAAATAAGATGAGTTGCACTGCTTGTGTCAGATATGGTCCTAAGGAAGGGAATGGCTGAAGACAATTTATCCCTGAACACTCTCCATCTGCTTTCTTCGAGCACTTGGGGACTTTCAATTTCATGTTTCCCTTGACCGGCGACTGTTAACTCCATTGAAGCATTCTGATTCCCACAAATGGATGCCAAAATGAGAAGATCAAACTAATTTTCTTTTATGATCCAAGCCTGGGTTTGAGTTTAGGTCTCAAGGAAGATGAGGACATAAAGCTAATATTCTCTTTCATTCTATTGTTCAATTGCTTTTTGTTTCAGCTTAGCTGTACTGTGTCTTACCCGTAGATTTATGTTATAGATTTAGGTCACTTCCAGAGTTCTACATCTGGAAATAAAATTTTGCCGTAAAACAGTAGCAGTCACAGGAAAGCCTATTTTAATGTCACAACATAAAAGCTGCATGTATTATTTTAGATTCAGAGATAAAATGAGGGCTGGTGCTGTGAATCTATGTTACAGTAAAACAGAAATGAAGAAGTTACAGCTTTTTCTGGTATCATGAAACAACAAAATAGACAACTGAGCCGAGGATTTTCATTTCAATTTCTGGGAAGCTTTTCCACTTCAATATATGTGAAGAATGCAGGGGATTCCTTGCTTCTGTCTAACTGAAATAGTTCAGGGCACTGTAAGAATAGAGAGAATGGAGTATTTTTATTTATTCATTCTTGAAATACTTTTATTAAACTAATGTGCAGACACCACCAAGGATTATGCTCCATACCTTACCACAAACTCACTGAGACAGTTTATATATACATATTTACCTGCCTATCTTATTTAAGTTGGTGTGAAGGGAGATTCGCCTTAATAGGTGAAGCTCAATCTCCAAGATACTACCATGCAAATGGAAAGATTCTTTGTGAAACTTGTTCATTAGGCTTAAACCTGTAATATTCATAATGCTAAATGATATCATTATTAATAATTGTTTCATTCCATATCCTGAGTCATACTTATTTTGTACATTCTAGTCATTAGACTGACCATAAATGACTTAAAAAATATGTTTACAAAAGCTTTTGTAGATAAACATGAAACAGTATTGTACTAAAGAAAAAGCTGAGACTAATGGTGTGGGACATATATTCTATTTTCCGTGTTTCTCAAGTGATGCGCTTACAGAAGGGATTTTCTTCAAAGGTTTTATCACAGCCATAGCCATAATCATATACATTCAATGCACAGCTGGTTGGTGTGATCTAAGAAAGGAGTTCATACTGTGGACTGAAATGTATGAAATGATTCCTCCAGGTTTATGGCTTTGTTTGATCCCATATTTAAACAAATAAAAAAACCCCTAAACAAAACAGTTCTCTCTGAAGCAGACCCCACATTTTAGTAGTAATAGTGATGAAAAAAACCCTGAACATACCTAATCTCACCCAGCCCCGCTTTTAGAGGTGTTTTACCCTAAAAACCAATATAGTAGAATTAATCTGACTATATTCAGCTTCACAACTCACAGAGCAAATAAAGAAAAATAGAAGACCTGCTCCAGTTCCTAAACCAGGGCCTCTGGATTTGTATTCTTACAGCTGAGATCCCAATGCAAAGAAAGATCGTACAGAGCCATAAATAGATCAGTCATTTTAAACTAAGGTGAAAGTATGTGCTGGTGCAGTGATGCAATTCAATAATTAAAATGATTATAGAACAGGTGGCATTCAACAGCACGTAAAATCCTGTACCTCAATCGTTCAGGAAAGGGAATCAATTAAACCACTTAGTGAAACAGTGAGACAGAATATTAAAGTTGTAAAGGTGTGTTGTAGAGGCTGTATTGCTCTCTCACTTTTCTTCTTTGTAACACAATTTAAAAAGAAGGAATTGAAAGAGGAATTAAAGAAGATTAGTTGTGAACTCTGGGGTTCTGTAGCAAAATGAATGATCCCAAGTGCTTTGTGAACTGTGCTCGCTAGAGTGATAACTAACAGATTTTTTTTTCAAATAACAACTGAGAAATTTGATGTCTAAATATATGTCCTTCATACTAAAAAATGATTTAGTTTAACCGGGCCTAATCATAGCAATTAGAATCCCTTAGTTATTTTAAATAAGCCAGAAAACTAGGATCAGTAGTATTTTCTGCTGCTTCTCACCCCATCCCACCAGTGAGTAGACTGAGGGTGCACAAGGATTTGGGCGGCGACGCATCTGGGACAGCTGACCCCAACTGATCAAAGGGATATCCCAGGCTATTTGACATCAGGCACAGCAATAAAATCTGGTGGAAAGAAGGAAGAAGGGGATACAGTTGGAGTTACAACATTTGTCTTCTAAAGTAACCATTACATGAGATGGAGCCCTGCTTTCCTGGAGATGGCTGAACACCTGCCTGCCGATGGAAGTGATGAATGAATTCCTTATTTTGCTTTGCTTGTGCGTGCAACTTTTTCTTTACTTATTAATCCATCTTTAATTCAATGAGTTTTGTCACTGTTACCTTTCTGATTCTGCCTCCCACACACTGCTGGGGCAGAACGATTGTGCGGCTACATGGAGGTGAGCTGCCTACCGAGGCTAAACCCACGACACATACAGACCTTGAGAAAACAGCTGTTTCTGCTTCATGTATGCTGCTCCTTTTTCCTCCGTATCTTTACAGCACACTTTCTCTCTGTGCAGTGCCGCTGCGCCCGGTGATGCTGGAGAAGCGGTTCTTCGTTCCACGCCATAGCGTCTTCCATATGCAGGCAAGCCAAAGCACTGCACCCGGCTGACGGACAGTGTCAGCTTGACACCGCAGTAGCCAGCAGCAGCCCATGACCTTCGATTCTTTGCTGATAATGCTTGACACCTTCTAGATTTGCCGGCTAGCTTGGAAGGAAAATAAATAAATAAAGATAAATTGCTGTGTTAAAGCTCATCGTTAAGAACAAAGAAACAAATAAATGTTTGGCCCTTTAAGTTATAGATTTTTTTTTTTATTATTCCTCTATTTGAACAGAAGAAATTAGCATAGTAAATTCTGTTCTGCACAGGAACTATGCTTCTTTTTAATAAATATCCTGGGAATAGTTTTGTACATTTCTCGAGCTTGAAGTCCCCTGGTTATAAATCATCAGTGTTCCATATGGCACAGGCACGTTTTAAACTGTGTACTCACTGGAAAAATCTGTATATTGTTTTTCTGAATACTTTTCCCTTGCCCCCTAAATGTATAAATCATATTGTCACCTTTGTAAGTTGTTTATTTCCCAAACTTCTGTTTGTGTCTTTTCTTATAGCTGTACTATTTAAGCTGGTACAAGAGATGGAAGGCTTACACTGTGTAAGGATTCAGCTCGGTTTTCAGATCACCTGTATTGCTGTTTA
Organism: Buceros rhinoceros silvestris; assembly: GCF_000710305.1. NCBI lineage: Eukaryota > Metazoa > Chordata > Aves > Bucerotiformes > Bucerotidae > Buceros > Buceros rhinoceros. Next base: position 33,138 of record NW_010419154.1, read on the forward strand.
ATGCCTTTCCTTAAAATAAGTGCAATGAGCATTTGATCGCCTACCTAAAAATAGTGCCCTTTAATGGAAAGTATGAGATGCTGAACCTGCAACAGAGAGTGTGGGAAGCAGCTGGGGCTGGGCTGGCCCGCTTGCAGCCACAGAGGATGCTATCAATAGTAACCTGGGTGATTTGGTCTGATCCCAGATGATTAGGCACTTATGACAGTCACGACACCTACCAGATTTAAGCTCTGCTTCAAGCAAACGACCTTCAGGATGCCCTATAGTAGAAAGGCTTTTAATACTACTGCTGAAAAAAAGAAAACTTTGCATTGACCATTATTTTAATTTAACAGCTTTACATTTAATAAAATGCTCAGACTGCAGATTAACGCTTGGCATAACTGTAATTTTTCAGTGCCTTGGAAAGGATACACAGATTGAAAAGGTCGATATATGTTTCAGTGAAGTACCATGCAGCTACTATGGCACTACTGGTACAGAGTACATTGCCGTGACATACATGCTCTCTCCAGCTTCCTCCGTCGCTTCCCTCTGCTTTCTCGGTGCATGAGTTACAGCAGCTCTCAATTTAGAGTCTAGCTCCTGTTCTCTTGTATAAAATACCTCACTTCTGGAAGAGTCCCAGAGGCTCATCTTAATGATTTTATCACCTCTCATTTTATGGATTTGAATCATATAGAAGAATATATGCTGTTTTGATGGTAAATAGCAAGAACATAAACCAAATATATCTGATTACATTAGTCAGAGATTCCTCAGGCAGGAGGGATTGCCAACTTTATGCAAGTCGTAGACGTTGGTGTACTCTGTAGTAAACACAGCCATCAAAATCATACTAACATCCTGCTTCAGATTACCTTGCTGAGCACTGCTCAGAACTGTGTCAGGTGCCTTTCATCTTTCTGCCTTGATTTCCCTGGCTCAGCATGTGATTTGGAACCCACTTACTTCCTAGCAGCCTCCAAAAATCAGAAGCAAATTATTACTTGCATGAGCAGTCTCACTAAAGTTAATGGTGCTACCACTGCTACCGTGAACAGGAGTGAGAACTCTGCAGGCCAGCATAGAGCTGAAAAGGGGAGTGGTAGGTGAGACACATAAAAGCACATGGCCTGGAACAGTGTGAGGAGTAAGTTGGCAGTTGTTTTCATGAGGTGAAAATAAATACTATTTTTCCTGATCCCACCTCTTACTTGTGTACCAAAGTGTAGAATCTCTCACAGTTCATAACTGTCATGAACAAACGCTTCTCCAAGAAAACAAATCCTCCCCATCCCCAGGTCCCAAATCTCAGAAATTTGAGTAATTGAAAAATTCCTCACAATTCCACAAGAAAATCAGAGAACAAAGGCTCTAATGTCAATGGGGAAAGATTGGATTGTAGTATCTGTTATATCGAGATAGGAATGGTCACAAGAAAGGCACACTCCTTTATGTCCTGCTGAGGAGGGAAGTGATAGAGCGGCTTGGTGGGCACCAGGCATCTAGCCAAGGTCAACCCAGCACAGTTTCGTAAGAAAAAAAACTACACAGAATAACAGGGAGTGGAAATAAAACCCAGGTAGAAGTAAAGAATATGTAGTCTGCCTAAAGAAGGACAAATCTAGACAGGGAGAACACTTCTGTCTTGGAAACAGAGAGAAATCTATACAGAAATTAAAACAAGTGAAAATTTGTACACTTCATAGGAAAAGGAGTAACAAATCTAAAGGTTCATATGCTCTAAATGATATGAAAATCCTGTGTTAGCAATGATACGCTGACCTGAAACCTGTTAATAGTGCCTGAGGGAATGAAAAACAAACAAACTAGGTCATGAACATCATCTCTGTTTCCAAACCTTTGCTTTTGTGACTTTCACGAGAACTCTACTCAGATGTGTATCTGGAAATGATCTTCCTGAAAGGGATGAAAGGAAAGACACCAATCCAAGAATTATACTGATTGGAACTAGTGACCTGAACAGTGAAACAATATTGCACATTTTGTCACCCATCGTGTATTCATGATACCGTGTGGTGTCCCTAAGCCAGGAGGAGGGGATAAGCCCCTTTCTGCTTCCCCAAACCACTCTCTCTGTGGGCAAATACATAGGTTACAGAGGCTCTGACCTGACTGGTTGGTGGCTTGTTCCTGTGTGTAATAGTATTATTATTACAGGGGATCCCTTTCACGGGCACCCCCTTGCCGTGGGGAAAGAGCTTGCGTGCCCTTGTGAGGTTGAGAGCTGTGCTGGTGGTGGCATGTGCCTCTGGTGGGGTCTCCCAAGCCTGACAGGTCTCAGCTGAAGGGTCAGACAAAGTGTGTCCACGGGCAGGATGGGCTCACTAGCCTTCGGGCAGCCATCCTAGGAGAAGGACAGCTCTGACTCCAAACCTGGGCAGATGGAGCTCGTTTAGTCCTGTAAGGCTCCATCTAAGAGAAGGATACTCTAAACAAACCTACGACCCAAGAACTTCGCTGTCACCGTCCAAGCTCGCTAGGCCCTGGTAGATGAACCTCAGGTGTAAAGGGTGGAGCCAGTTCCGCGCACGCTGCACCTCACCTAAAAAATCCACTGCGCAGGGCTGAAGGGTGCACTCATCACTTGCAGTGAGCGTGGGAAAAGCCCTTCCCAGATCTTCGTTCATGAAGCCAAGCCATGATGTGATTACAGGGGATTATTTCAGTGAAGAAGCCAAAGCTAGAAGTTCGATCTCTCTAGATCTGGTGACTTGTCACTGCTTATCTTTGGAGAGTTTTTAATCAAACCAACATGGAGCAGGTCTATGGTGTCTCTGGAGGTTACTTGTTCTCTCTCTCTCTGAGTAACTTGCATTCTCAGCCTTCAGTGTGGCTAGTGAAGGTACCCCAGTGGCTAGGCAGCTCAGAACTCAGACCATTTTACCCGCACTCTTGATCTCAGCAAGCTCCAGGCTATGGCTGTGGCTTTACATCTGAAATCATCCTTTCAACTCTTGATATTATCTGGGTTCTTGACTTTATGGCACCTTTTCTCTAGCTCCTTATAGAAAACAATATCAACTGGGTGTTCAATTAGCTAGCACAGGGCTCTCTGTAGGCTGCATGCTTTGAAGAAGACAAGCAACAATTGCTAAGTGATGTCCTGATTCCCTTGTGTGATTCAGAATCCTTTTCATTTGAGCTAAGACAGTATTTATTGAAAGGTACTTGACTATTTGTTCAAGGCGACTTGAAATTAAAGTTGTCCAGCCTTCTCGAATACAGAGGAAAAGAACAGGGAAATAATCATGATGTGTAGTTACTATACATGCAAATTTGAAAGAGTTTGTCTTCCTTCATCTAGGATTTCAAACACGCTTTTGAAGAAGAGTTTGTGTAAAGTTATATACAATGACTAAACTTCCCAGAATGGGAGTTTCTTTACCCGTGTTGCTTTTAGCAGCTCTCCTTCACATTTATTGTGGCTGATTGAATTACAGTTAAGATAAATGAAAGAAAGAAGAGGATTATCTTGTTGGTATGGAGAACACATTTGTACATTGTGAATTTTGGTTCAAAAGTCACATGGTCTATTAGAGGTCTAGTATTTTTTATTACAATATGGAGCTTTACCTTAATTAAAATGGCAAAGTAATACTATGGCTAGCTCAGTTATAGCTAATGTCAGTGTTGGTAAGTGTTGTTTAGAGGATGAAGACTCTATGACCGTTAAATTACTTCCTTCCCTGAAATATGTTGCAAATATTATATACAATTATTTTAGTTAATCTGGCCCAAATTGCTTGAGTTTAGCTGATATTGATCTACAAACAGCAAGAGAAACTATACTTGTGGTACACCTTTGTGCTTGTGTGATACAGCCTTCCTTCTGAATCAGAGAATTGGGTCTTCTTTTTATTAAACAACTTCTCTTGTGGATAGAAAATTACTCTCTGCAGAACACCATCACAGCTGCGAGTCTATCTGCAGTTGGATAGAAGTCTGCTCTGCCAGATAAATGGCAAGGCCTGAATAGCCCTTTTGTGTTCAAAAACTCTTCTGGGTGGAATATGGAACAGATTTTGAACAGGAAAGGAAAGTATTTCAGGCCAGATGGTTAATCTGATGGAGCTGTATTCTGACAGAGGGAAAGGGTAGTATTGTGTAGTTTAGCAGTTGTGTCAGAGAGAGAAGAAAGCCCCTTTGCTAAGTTAATGGAGATCCATGATTGTGCTGGACTCTAGGGTAATATGACAGTTCCTAATAATATGTAATGGGAAATTGCTAATGCAGTATGATAAAGTTTTCATGCTGTTTTACTGTTTCAGCATTTCCTGAGTGGAAATGGCTGAGATCCATATTCCTGCAAGCAATTCCTTATTAACTGAAGGTTGTATTTGTGTCTGCATTATGTGTGATCTGGATTTGGTTGACTTCATCTGTTTTTGTGCTTTTTTGTAAGAGGTGTCTCCTCTATATGAAATCCTGGAGAGGGGTTTCCTTATAAATTGTAGAGCTAGAAAGGGTTAATTCATTCCATGGAAAAGATCAGGACTGAGATTACTAGCTCCTATTATAGCATGTCTAACTTGTCACAGAACACAATAATTTGTAATACTGGACTGGGGATCAGCAACTTAATAAAGAAGAGCAAAACCCAGTGTAAAGGTTGGTTGAGGATGTCAGATAAAAGGGCTCAGAAAGCCACAGCATCTAGAGCGAGGCAACAGTGAAAGGCAGCAACAACTCACTCCTGCTGAGACCCACGTTTCTTGCTATCTGGGCCTCTCAGAAAGGCTGATACAAAGCTGATAAGACGCCTGTGGTTTCTGAGAGGCGATGTCTTCCAGTCCTCACTGAGATTACACTTTGACCTCTTTGATGTCTATGTTAAGAAGAAAAAAATGCAGTCTGGCATGCTGCCCTCAAAAGAGAGAGTAGTCCTTGAGAAATCAGGGCCTGGTTTATATGTTGGTGTTTTATTAGTACAGAAAATGATTATAAACCAGAAAATAAAATGCATGAATAACAGGTTTCATTATGGCATCATAAAAGAACCTTGATGAGAGAGCTTTATAGATTGTATGTGGAATATATCTGTGGTGAGTACCCAAGAAAGGGGTTTATTTACAGTATATTTATACAGTTTATGGAAGATCTAATTAATCGCTTCATCTGTAAATGTGATCTATGTTTTTGAAGACAGAATTCATTTGAGAGCACTGTATGACATATACTATGTTAGCACTCATTAAAAAAATTAATTTCAGTGTCTCTTCTCGGTGTCTTACAACTAAATATGTAAGTTGTATTCTTTTGACACGTGATGTGAATCATTAGAGTAAGAATTGGGTAAGAAACAGAGGTGAAGGGATAGAGGTTTTGTTAACACGTAGATACAACTTAGAAATGGAAAAAAGATAGGATGTAAAGTAATCTGGAAATGTAGACATCAGGTTTTTCAAAAGCACCTCAAACTTCATTCTGTGAATATATACTTACTAACTGAAATAGGGTGAGTAAATTTTAGCTCTTCCTTCAGATCACACTTCAAAATTATCAAAGTATTTGACTGAAAGATGTAGGATTTTTATTTTCCACATCTGATAGACACACACACTACCCATTCATAGAGCCATTTAGAGAATCATAGGATAACTCAGATGGAAAAAGGCCTCAGGAGACCTCTAGTCCAACGCCTGACACAAAGCAGAGCTAGCTAAGGGATTAGACCATGTAGCTCATAGCTTTATCCAGCTAGGTCCTGAAAACTCCAGTGATGAAGAATGCACAGCTTCTCTGGGCACAACCTCCTACACTGCTTACTACATGGAGTGAGACCTAAACAGTGTGTAGATGAGCTCTCATGAGTGCTAAATACAGGTGGATAACTCCTTCCCTCAATAAAGCTGTCACCCTGTTAATACAGCCCGGGATGCCGTTGGTTTTTCTTGCTGCCTTTCCTTCCACTGATGGCTCATGCCCAGCTCACTGTCTGCCACCACGCCTGGGGCATTTCTGCAGGTCTGCCCCCCAGTCAGACAGGCAGTCCCCAGCCTGTACTGCTTCAGCTGGTCTTCCCAGCTGCGGGACTTGGTGTTTGGCCTTGTTGGATTTTGTCCGGTTTCCTGTTGGTCCATTCCTTCAGCCTGCCTTCAGGCGTAATGTCACCTGCAAACTCAGAGAGACTACAGTCCATTGCGTGCTCCAGATCACTGACGAAGATATTAAACAGGACCCGTTTGGCTGCCCATCCATCCAGCGATGTCCTAACACGATTACGTGAATACTATGTGAGGCGATGTCTTACTATAGACAAAGTAAATGATATCCGCTCCTCTAAGGGCTCCATATGGTTGCCAGGGTATATGGGACTTTTTTTATTCCATCAAACGCTCTAAAATGACTTACAAAAATTTTTCCACTGGTCAAGAAAAAGTTATTCAGAAACAAAATCAAAGTTATTAAACTACTAAAATGATGTGCAGCCCTTTCATTGGGGAGAACCAAATACAAAAGAATATGTACATAATATAGTCTAGATTATATAAACTGTTTTTGTGACTTTTCTTCAGCAAATACATTTTGGATCTTACAATGGTCTTGACATAATAAAGATTTTATGCAAATATGTATGAGAGTTGGAAATTTAGATGTCTTGTTTCTGGCATTTGGTCAGGGTTCATCTACAGTGCAGGATGAACTGTGGGCGTATGGAAAGCAGTTACTCAAAGGAGGTGTGTAAAGTGGTTACTCAAAGGACTGCAGGCATTTTTGATGCTTGGGCCACCACAGAAACTTTAGTGAAAAGGATATCCTCAGGTATTTATAAAATTATACAAGATGCTTTTATCTTCTCAAATGCACACTGACAGTTAAATACTTTCTTCTAGCTACACAGGTCTAGTTCCTTTGAATTTGCGATTATATCCATGGAACTTTCTCAGTAAGGTTTGTTAGTTATAGATTTAACACTTTTTTTTTTTTTGGTTTGAAAACAGAATAATGCCAGCCTGGCATCCTTTATAGAGCATAATAATTATATTATTAATGGCTTAGAATTGAGTCAATATTGCTTCTAGAAGCCATTATAGGAAGTCCATAACCTTGCAGCATCATCTTCAAAGAGGAAAAAATGCGATATATCTCATATAATTATCAGTAAAAATTCTGTAAGTACTCCTTCATTTACCAGGTATAAGGTTATGTTTCCTTGGGGAACTGGAGATAATTGTGTGGTCAAAATGGTTCTGATCTTGGGTAAGCTCTTAATTTATTATCATAAGCTAATTTATTAAACACTTTAGCAGTTGTTTAATGTGCTGTCTAAAGTAGAGACATAAATGCTACCAGCAGCAAAATACTAATAAATCCTATGTACAGAAAGGATTTTACACCATTATTGAGTCTTTCCTCTTCTGGGTAAGGGTTTATATACTCTCATGTGAATTTCTTTTGCTATGCACTTCCTTTCAAACACAAGACGTGAATAGTACTTAAATCGCAAATAGCAGCAGAACATTGAGTTGTTTTGCGCACTTATATGACAAGACTCTCACTGTGCTTTTGTGTTGAGGTTTCTGACATTAACCGGATCAAGTGTATCAGCACAGTGCCTATGTTTCTGCTGCCAAAATGCAGCTTTAGAACTGTTTTAAAATGTAGGAAACCCCAGCATCCTTAGAGAAACCTTGCCTATATTTATTTATATCAGACAGACGAAGCAAAAGGTTTACCAGACACCGACAGATGCAGACACAGGATTCACCACACAGATTTGGAATGGAGGTCTATCATCCCATTCCTGGAAGTTGCCAGTACCACTTGTTTGAAAGAAAGATGAGAGAAAAGGACCTAACAGCGGCTTTTGGAAGATATATCCTTCCTCTAATTGTCTAATACTTCCTTCTATCCCAGCAAACAGCCTGGTCCACGGGGGCTAGGCTGAGGCTACTCTACCCAGATGACCATGTGAGGCTTATGTATGAGAGGGAACCTGTGATCTTTGAAAAGATCCTACAGCTGAAATTTAGACTGTAACTACAGCTGAAAAGGCTGGACCATTCTGATGAAGGATACTTTGTGTGAGAACAGGTCTGGCAAAATTCCAGGTTAGGTTTTTATTCTATTATAATCCATGTCTTTGTTATAGTATTTTTACAGGTTTGATATTTTTCTGGAACCCGACTATTGTATTAGCATCAGCAATAACTTGCAGCAGGAGGCTCCATTGTTTAATTGCTATTGAGTGAAAAGGATTTTCTGTTACTGGATTGATGTATCAGCCTTTCATTTTTATACAATTCCTTTGTGTTCTTTCATGAAAAAGGGTTTTTTAGCAAAACCACATCTAATTTCTCTGAACTATTAATTTTATTTGCTTTCTTTCTGTCATTTTTCTGCTTCTTGTTTCTAGAGAAAAATGATTCCAGATATATATCAGGGACAGTAGATCTGAGATTATAGAAAAAGCCAGCAGTTGTGCCCTGTACTTACTAAGTCCATCCATTGGTGATCAGGGTTTCTCACTGCCCACATGCACTGATTTGTGATCACATAAAGATGCTGAGATTTTAAGGTGTCAATGCCTTTGCAGCTGTTGGAAGAACCTGTGAGATGCTGGTAGCAAAATGTTGATACTAAACCACCGTCTCATCTGAAGAAAGATCTTATGTTTATTTTTTGAATGTTTCAATAACAGCCCTTTGTACAGTAAACGCCTCCCAAGCACCTGAAACCAGGTTGTGCTCCAGACAGATGTGTGATGTATACGACCAGACTTCCACATGTATTTCATATGGGAGTAACTCTGGAGGATTATATCAGTGTGGAAAATTAATGTATGCAACTATGTATAACATGTATAACATTGTTTGAGAAGATATTTATAAAAGAAATTATTCTTTCTGTTGGTGATCTTGTCCATGCCAATATCAGTTTTATTTCTTGGTCTATTTCAGTTTATTCATATTAGCCTAATCTTTCTATAGTTATGTAGTTACCTGAATATTAACAATAAAAAGAGATACAGGACATAGGAAAATCATATTAATCCATTGACCATTAAAATAATCGGTGCAGAGTGGAAATATTTAACCATTAACACCTGTTTAAGCACTGAAACACAATGTTTATTAAAATTGATTTATGAGTAGTTATATATCAATACAAATAGGTTTTTCATAGCGTAAGTGATGCAAAAATGAAGCACTGGAACAGGCTGCCCAGGGAGGTGGTCGAGTCCCCACCCCTGGAGGTGTTTAAAAGCCGTGTGGATTTGGTGCTGAGGGACACAGTTTAGGGACCCTGGCAGTGCAGGGTGAATGGTTGGACTGGATGATCTCAAAGGTCTCTTCCAACCAGATGATTCTGTAATTCCATGATTAGTCATCTCTACAGTTTTATCTTACTTAATAACATGGAATGTATCAGCTGCAGGTTTCCTTCATGTCTTTTTCTTGCTGGGGTAGAACATGTCTGAATCCTTTTCAGCACTTGTTATATTAATATGAATATGCAAGATTTTTCATGGGTAGCATAGCAAAACCTTTTTTGGAGGCCATCTTCTTTCTTTATATAAAGAAAGATGATATATATGTGTGTGGGTAAAATATGTGTAATTTATGAAACATTTTATATTCATCATTGAAAGGCTTTTGTTAATTACTCTAGACCAGAATGCTGGAGTCCAGAGTCCTTTCCAGATAAACAAAATGTGCTCTGACGACCAAAATGCAAAATTCTGCAAGTACTTAGCGAACATTATATGGCCATACAACTGCTGGTCCAGGAGAGAGGAACATATTAAGGCTTTAATAATGAGAATGTACCCATTTCTACTTCAGTCAAAACTAGTAATGCAGAATGTTGTGTGGAAATTTTTGATGGGTTGAATATTTTGATGAGGAGTAAAAGGCGACCATCAGACCACACTACACTTCATGTGAAAAAGTTTAAGTTTGATACAAATTTTGACTTTTGAGGTAGCATTATAGTCATGGGTTAGTAGAGAGTCCTATTTTTATTTGTGTTGGAATATTGATAGGTAACCCAAGAAAAATTCCATTTATAAGAATTAAATGAATTTTAACACTAGTTTGTAATTATCTGAAAGACTGTGAGATCCAGAGGAAACAGAAATCCTAGGGAACGTATGCAATGGTAAGTCTCTCAAGGAATGAGCAACATAGCACAGCACAACACAACTGCCTCTGAAAACTTCTTTAAATAATGATTAGGATGAAGACAAACTATCTCAGTAAATTTGTAGTAAATCAGGACATGAGTGGAAAGATTTGATAATGTTTTATCTGACTTCAAAAAAGAAATGCTCTTAAGTACTTGATAGGCAACTTATAACATTCTGTATAACATTGCCCATAATGATAAAATTTGAGACTCTTTATATTGCGGACACATAGGAACAACCATCGATATACTGGTGATGACAGTGATATTAACACTGTCTGTACCAGGTGGAGGCATGTGGAGCATTTGGAGCAAGGTCAGGAGTCTTGGTGGTAAAAATTATGGGTCAGCAATAATAATTGTATTCACTGTCCTTTTCACAACTTTATTAGGTTGTACATATGCAGCAACTGCAACATGTAAAGCTCTTTTCTTCATTCATAACTAATTTCTAATTTTGGCTCAAATATTTTCTAGTGCATTTTTTGTTATAAAGGCAAAAAATTATAGAGGAATTTATAGATTGGAATTAATATTTTACTTTTTTATTTTGACAATTATTTTCCAAAAAGAGAAGTCTTCCAAGTAATATCCTTCCTGACTGATACTGAAATATTTATTTTGACACTACATGACATACTTTACTACATAATTATTGCATTATGAATGATCAATTATTCAACAACTTTGTATCTGAGTTTTGACTCCAGAAAGAGTAGTGTCCATCCTGAGGGGCTGAGAATGTATTTTTGAATGCTCAAATTATAAAAATACCATGATTTGACCAGATCTATTGACATTTTAAACACTGTGGATGATTCTAGGTGTTGCGTGACTATTACAACTCATTCTAAATGGTGTCATCAATTTTTAACTACTTTGATCACATAGTGAATAAGAATAAAATTCACATAAAAAAAAGAAAACAACAAACCTTTGTGATGATTTAGCTCAGGAAGTGATTATTATCTCATGTATAGGATGTTCCCTCTGAGAAACATTTGATAGTACACAAATCCACAGTGAATTTAATCATTTTAAGCTCATCAAATCGAGAAGATTAACTCTTCTTAGTTTTATAGCCAAGCTCTGTGTGATGCTCCTGCCTGAATCTGGGAATATACTTAGATTGTGCCACAGGGAAGGAAAATTGCATCGTAATTAAATATAAATTTATTTTTCTTCCCTAAAAATTACATTGACCTTCTGAATTTATTTTCTGGGCTTTTAATATTTTCAAGGGCTTGGCTTGTAATTGCTTATGAGACAACATATTTGTTGCTGATGATAAATTAGCTGTTTCCAAAGCTTTGTGTTTGGAATCGTTCCTTACAAAACAAGGAATTTTTTTTTTCAGTGCAGCAGCACCAATGGTGTGTACAGAACAGTTACAATGGGATGACACCCTCATCTGATTCTGTCATCTTTATAGCTATGTGTCACTTCTCACATCTGTTTGATCATGCAGACCTACATGTGGATGTCTAGCAGCAACGTGGATGAAGACAAAAGGTTTCAGATTTAGAAATAATTTGTCTCCGCACCCAGACTCGCTTCGCTATGTGGGTGTTGTAGTAAAGATTCCAATCGTAGCAGAAATGAAATGAGAATATGACGAGTACAGAAGGTTTCTGTGCTGGAAGCAGTATTTCAGAAACTTCAAAGTTTTTTACCTTGTTGCTCTGTGACCTGTTCACTCTAAATGTAACTCAAAGTTTCAAAAAATTATATCAGCTCTGGAGAGCCATGCTTTTAAAGGTACAAAAGGTATTAATTTTCAAAGATGTAGAGTTGCACCCTGTGAGAATGCCATTTATAGGTACTTCAGTTTTACTGAAATACTCCTTTCATAGATTCAGAGTACTTGAAAAATCTTGCTTGAATTAGGCATATAACTGGGAGGGCAAGCGAGAGCAA
>NW_010419154.1:45301-53912 GCF_000710305.1 Buceros rhinoceros silvestris
AGCCCTTACAGGAACAATTAGCAGCTCCCATTTTCCTGTGTCCCTGTATGACAACATCCTTAGTGTGATCCCATGTTCCAACTGAAACAGAAGCACCAATTCTCCATCCTGTCATATATAAGATTATTTTTATTTTTCTGTATTATATAGTTTTCTCTTAATGGAAAGTGACACATTTGTAAAGGGAATCAGTCCTCTGGATAAGCTACCAGCCACAGAAGGTGAATGTGAGCCTCTGTAGCCAAGTCCCTTCCCTCAAGCCTCTTATCTTGCCAAAACCAATGCAGCCCAAGTATGATCCTTATTTGCACTTCAAAATGCTTTTACAACTCCAGTCTTTTAACCAGCTTCAGATATCTCTTACATTATCACAGAGGTAAAAGCCACTGCTCAGGGTTCACAAGACAGAACATTTCAACTCCTTTTAGTCATCCTGTCATGCATCTGAATTCGTGAGTCCAAGTTAAATGCCAGGGCTCTCCATATCCCATGACATAAGGGGAGCTAAGTGCCTAGGAATGAAACTGGCGGTTTCAGTACAGCTAGCAAGCGGTAACCGGTCACTGGAAAAAGCTGAAGTGCTAATGCATGGTCTTATTCCAATCATGCAAACATTTAGGAGCATACCTCATGATCAGAGAGACTCACAGCTGCTAAACTCATCCTACACCTCAGGGCCAAAACCAGGTCAGACATTTATTCCCAAAAGAAGACAAAAAGAGGACAAAACATACATTTGCCTAGAAAAGAATCCCCCAACTGATACGTTACCCAGGAACCACAGAAACGAGAGAGTTATAGGTTCAAATTCCCATATATCCCCTGCATAGGAATGAAGGGTTGACGCAAGTGATTTCTCCGTGCTTTCCTACCCTAGGAAGCAAAATTACATATCTGCATTGCCATTTTTGACCTCTCCCCACTGAATCATTCCCTAGATTATGAGGATAGTGAGTTTAAGAATGGGCTAAAAATAGAGCTGTCACAAATAGGAAAGAAACATAATTCTCTCTGGTTATTTTAGTCAGACGTATAAGCTGTTGATTATCTAATTAGAAAAAAAGATGGAAGTGTGAAAGAAGTCAGCCTTGATTACGTTTGTTGTGCTAAAATTATTCCTGAACTGAATTGCAGGTTTGTGTTCCACATCAAGACTTGAAGCACACTGCTGAAGCCTGGTTTTATAATCTTATAGCAGCTGCCACTCAGTCTTTCAAATCACACACAACTTTGATGTCGGGCTATTGTTCCATTAAGGTGCAGTTCACTGCTTCTTTCAACTCAATTTGTTTTAATCTTGCAAATCAAATAAAGCTCAGTAATGCAGATAATATGTCAAAAATGTCCTTATCTCATTGACATTCCCAGGGGAAGTCTACTTCTGAAATAATTTCTCAGCTAAGTTCAGATATGTTCTGCAAACCATGAAACATCATTGAGAAGTGCTTAGTGCACATCAATAGAAGGAAAAAGGTAGCCAACAGGTATCATAATAATAGTTAACTGCAGGGGGTTTGTGCAGTAGAATTTAGATGTGCATGAAAATAAAATCAGATTTCATGTGCATGCTACTGCTGCTAAATATCACTTTTTATAAAAAATAATATCAGATTGTATTTTAGTGATATATGAGTGGATGGAAGAGTAAGCGACTACGCCTGCTAGGAAAGTTTGGATACTACTAATAAATGGCTGTTGCAGGTCTTTAAGCACTGCAGTGTATTACGAGTTTTATCCTTGCTGGTAAATATTTTTGTTGGCAGTTTGAAGACTTAAAAAAGCCATCACCTTCATATAACATCTTGTGCATATCTGAGGTGCCAGCAGTTTTTTCTAATGTGCTTCTATGAAGAAAGATTTAGATAGGAGGGTAGGAGGGAAATAACAGCCCCTAAATCACACAGAGGTGTCTGAGCTTAGTGGGCCAGGAAGCAAACGAATACTTGGGAGCTCTGCTACTCAGAGGTGTTGAAATGGAGCTCTGATTGTGTTTGCGCTGTGAAATATTCATGTCATGTTTACATATTTAAAATGACATACTGAATGTGCAGAGGAATATATAAAAGTCACACAGAAAGTGACAGCCAGAATATTTTCCTGATACAGTTTTCTTCCTTTACTGATGGAGGAAAGGTAGGTTTGTCAGACAGAAGGCTGACAGCGCCTAATCCTGGTGCAAAGTCAGTCAGCTGAATACAGGCATCACACAATCACAGAACTACAGAATTGTGGAGGATGGAAGGGACCTCTGGAGGTCATTTAGCCCAACACCCCTGATCAAGCAGGGCCAGCTAGAGCCAGTTTTCCAGACCTATTTTCAGAAGGCTTTTGAATATCTCCAGTGATGTAGACTCTGTGACCACCCTGGGCAACCTGGAGCGGTGTTTAGTCACCTTCATGGTAAAGGCACGTGCTGGTTTCTCTGACCCCCTGCACAAGGCACGAGGGTCCTTGAAGTCTCGGCTGAATCCTTGCTCTCCTCTGACCACAATACGCAAGTTTTCATAGCCTCTGTGGTCACAGTACTGCTCCTTCTCTTTGGGACTGAAATACATTTATGTTGCATTCTTTAAAAATTCAAGAACAGAGAGAAAACAGACTGAACTATAGAAGCTAGTGAAGGAAAAGACTCCATAAACCATTTAAGCCATCTTCTTGGTAGCATGGGGTTATTGACAACAGTGTTTTCCCTAGTCCTGCCTAATCTGTTGTGTTCATCATGCAGATTTCTGTCATTTGTACTAGGAAAGTAGTCAACAATCTTCCTTTTTTGACTGTTAGAAATCATCTTTTTGAGGCTAGCTAGGATTTTAACAGAATAAAACTAGTTACCTACAAACCTTATTGCTTAAAATTCCTTAAAATTGTTTTCTTCATGTAACCGAACACTTTCCACACAGCTCCTGTTATACGTTTTGATCTTGCTGTTACTTCTTTTTGGTTCATCAAAATTACTGGCCAGTTAAAAGCATACTCTGATAAAGCACTGGCAACAACATGTGGTGTACTCGCCCTGGAAAATGTGTCTTTAAATTTCCTTTTCTATATACACTTTTGGAAGGGTGAAATCATATCCTCCTCTAGCAAAGAAATTCAAGGAGACATGGTGTTTCATTTCATTCCATTCAGTTATTCTTTAAAATCATCTTGAAATGATAAATATACACGCAGTGTCCAGTGATCCATCATCCAGTGTCAAATACTGCAGTAAAATATACTTCCAAGAGGTACACAGAAGAACAAAAGCAGGAGTGAAGGGAAGCTTAGCTCACCGGTAGTAAATCACCTGTAAGTTGTCTCTGGTGGTGTTGCAGGTCTGGAGCTGCAGATGTAAATGTGCTGCATAAAAATTTTTCTTTTGATTTGACATAGAGAGAATTTTCAGCCATACTATTTGCTAAATTTGTGCTCTGAGGCCGTGCAGGTATATTAACATACATTACTTCAGGTATAATTAATAAGTTGAGATACAGTTGTTGTAAAAGCAGTATTTTTTGGTTTCCTATCATCTCTTTTTAGAAGTTAGGATAACTCTGAAAAAAAGTAAAAGTCTTTTACTTTTAGATGGGTTTATTGGTAGAAAATCAGAGCTGTAACCACTCTCCAGTCCTTTGCTACCTGGTATTGGTTTAGGGTAGGTTTACCATAAACTGAAGTATGAAGTGGCTGTAGACTATAGATTAGGTGAAGCAGCGCTAGTCTTACCGGGGAACAGAGAGAATTTCCCGTCACACACTGTGGTTGCCCCAGGTTTTTTTTTCATAAAATGGTGGGTGGGTGAAACTCTGAAGAGTTTGTCAGGAGTCTTGTTTGGGAACCTGAAAGTGCTGAAGAGTGTGAGAATCCTCAAAATGCCTTAAGCATTCTTAAGTGGTAGTTCCAGTTGAGAACAACCTCAAACCTCAGAGGTCCTTTGAAACTGTGGGAGTGCCAAACCTGTGGCCCGTGAGTGGGAGATTGAAAAGATTCTCAACAAATAGGACGCTTAGTTCTTTTTGGTGTGTTCGTAAGCCGTGTGTGTGTGTGTGCACCAATTACGAAATTTATGAATTAATGACATTTTGGATGAACTTACCTTTGAAAATCATGGGGTTGAAAAATCCCTACTGAAGCATTTGATTTCAGAAATAGTTATCAAAAAGTCTACAAAACATATGCGAAGGACTCCTGATGAGTTGGACTGGTGTTAACCGGGCTATGGTTCATGTTGATATACTGCACGTTGGTACAGCTCTAGTTTTAATTTTAAAATACTGTTGTTCATTTATTTATTTCTAACTGCTGTTAGATTTCAGTTTTTAATTTTGTTCCATTTAGATTTGAAAATCATTGTTGTTCTCCTTTTGGTTACAATAATAAGGTTTTTTTCTCCTCTCATGCCATTATCAATAACTAGATCATTTGATTCAGAACAAAAACCATCCTGTCTCAATACCGAAAATGAATTCTGCGGAAAACCACCACTTAACATCGTAAATAAGAAGTTCCTTTGCTAACAAGAGAGCAGACTTGTGTGGAAACCAGATGTAATGCCTGTATGGGAAGAATAATGAATGTTATTTAGTATATCTGGGAAAATACTGCAAGAAACTGCTGTTTTCCAGTTACCACTTCTGTTTTGACTGCGCTGTATTATCCTTTCTGTACACTTCCTACATGGAAGAGATTGAACAGAATCGTTACTGTAAATATTGCAGAAACAGAATTTCAATTTCTATGAATTGGTATGTGCTTAATTTATGATCGTGAATGTTTACAACAGAAAATAGAAATTTTACAATAAATATAGAAAATGGAAACGTTTACAATAGAAAATAGAATTTATATCAGTAGTCACCAGCAAGGAGTTCTTTTGCAATTTTGAATATATCAAACTTCAAATTCAAGGAAAATAAAAAGATGTTTTTGAAGTAAATGTACAGAATCTGGGCAGTGGACATTTTTAGATAGAAAGAGGGTTTAGTTTGCTCAAATATATTATTCAGAACTTTTTTTTCCCCTTTTTGATGATCAGTCTGTGCTTAAACATTAGAAGAAAAAAAGTGAAATCAGAAAGCATTCTCGGAACACTTCTTCAGGAGCATTTATCTAATCTGCAAAAGTCTGAAGAGCTTTCTAGCAAATTTCTGATCTACTGTCTTGATTAAGAATGAAGTCCTAAAGTTAGGGAAAAAAAAAGCCAAGCAAAATAGATATAATAATGTTGAGTTTTGCAAGTGAAGCTTGGCTATATAGAGATGTTGAAGGTTTTGCCCATCCTGATAAAGAATACCAATCATCAATGCAAAGATGGAGTATAAATCCAGGACAACCCTAGTAGTTATTACATTTGAATCAGTAAAGTGACTTAGATGTTACGAATGAGTATGGTGGCTGGGAATATTGCACTTCTACCTAAACCAAAAATATAATTTTTTTTTTTCTGCATAACATAATCAGAAGTATAACATTGCATCATTGGAATTTAATTTTGGAATATTTGTGTTGAAAGTAAATACTAGAACAGTGTAGTGTTCCTTATGCACAAGAATTACATTTCACATTGATTTTGTGCTTATAAAGTCACATTTGTGGTATAGTTAAGTGTGGGACAAGTGACAGCTCTCAAAGTAGACTAGAAATTGCCCATGTTTTTCATGAATTTTTCAGTTTTTGAGAATCTTGGGGCTTCTGATACCCGTTGAAAAGTGAACACTAGGTAAATGATTGGTTGTACATAATACTGATAGCATTGCTGTAATAATATTTGTGAATAGAGGTGATATTCTATTAATGAAATGGAAGATGTATATTTTTTTAGAAATAATATTTAGGTTTATTGGTAAATACTTGTATCTAAATACTAAAGACAATCATTCTTCCCTGAGTTTGTGTAGTATCTCACACAGTCACAAACACTGATGCTTCTAGGTGCACTTCTGGAAAGCAAATAACATGTCAGCTATGAAAAACATTTGCAGAAAATGAGATTTGGTATGAGCAGGTCCAATTGCTATGACTTCCATGCAAATCCATCCAATTATATCAAAGGTTATAAATTATTTACTCTTGCAGTTTTGCTTCAGTTTCATCAGCTAGACTTTGACTGAGTAGATTTCCATTATGTTCAACCAGGATTTTTTTTTTGTCCTGTCTATCAGTTTTTACAGATGCTGATTCCCCTGGAGGATATTTTATTGAGGGGTCTATTTAATGTAATTCAAGTTGCAGTTTCTGGGGAAATAAACCATTCTCTGTCTTGTGTACTTTATAAATTTTACTGAGGAGATCTCCAGGCACAGTGACTGAGTTTATGGAGAAGGTTCCTGGTCTTTTTAGTGCACACTGAGGACAAAGGACAAGCACAGAAGAGAACTGAAGATACAGGGGGAATCAGGTTTTTCCTACCCTCAATACCACTGTGCTTTCACAATCCCTTTGTGCAATTGGGTGCTGGAGGATTGTGCCTGACATACAAAGCCTGGCTCTGAGAACAGGATGTTACCACATGCAGTTCAACTCTTTTTGATATATATACCTCTGGGGAGTCAATACGGCTATTTCAAGGGCTAGAATTTAAAAGATGCCACACAAAGGTTCCTTTCAGTTGAGACGCTGTAATTCATAAGCAATAGATTTTTAAGGCTAGAAGGAGCTGTTATGACCATTGTAGTCTATGCCTCACCAGACTGACAATTTTGCCTGGTATTCCCTCTAAGTTAAGGAGCATGTTGAAGTACAGCACATGTTTTAGGAGCACGTCCAATATTAACTGTAAGATTCCTAATGACAGAGAAATCACTTCCTTTGGCAGATTGTTCCAGGGGAGAATTCCTTTCATTTCTGAAACTGTGCACAACTTTTTTGAAATTTGAGTTAATTCCATTGCTTCTAGTTACTTGGTCTGCTTTTTTGTTTCACCCAACCATGACCGATACTTCAGTGCCTTTAGGAACATATCTCTCCATCTTTATGTCAAGGGTTAGGGCAAGGCTGGTCTCTAGACAAAAGAGGGGAATAGAAAGGGAATAATGGAGAGTGACTTATGGATTGGAGAAGTAAACCTGATTTAACCAAACAATAACAGGAAAATAAAATATGTACAAACCCAATATTGAACCCAACTCCCCTGATGGCAATCATGTCACTGTCTCCACTGATGCTGCGGGACAGTCACTGGGGAAGCCCCAGACTGGACTCAGTGGCAGGCAGGAACCAGATTCAGGAGTTGGATTTGGTGAACTGGATTCAGGAATGCACAGATTGAGATTGAATGCAGAATAAGGGACAGAGTCCTCATCAGACGCTGGCCATCGAAGAAGAGGCTTAAATTTTTGTGATCCCTCAACTTTATACAGCATATAACGTCTATGGGGTGGAACAACTACTTCGCCAGTGTAGGGTCACCTGTCCTGTCTGCTCCTTCCCACAGGTGCAGTCTCTCACTTACTGCACTTCCATCACGGTACACAGGATTTAGCAGTGACCTTGGTATTCACAGGAGCAAATATCAGCAAGAGCCTTGCTGCATGCCAATCCCTGGTAGTAACTGTGAACATCAAGCGTTATCACTGCTAGAAGCAGACACTGTCTGCAAAACTGTGCCGTTAACTTCAGAAAGTGCCGTCACTGAGCAGAGACTGAGCTGGAAAGTGAAATCACTGAACAGAATTAGTTCTGTTCTAGGTTAAACCGGGCCACTTAAAATTCGTTTTCCATAGTCAAATGTCATGTTGTGTACAAGTAAGATTAGGTACTTTGCAATGATCTGTTTTTTATTTAGTTTGTCTAAGATATTTTACTGAGAGAAGTTAATTATGTAGGTAGTAACTGTCAGCCTAATGAAGTGACTTTATGAAGTCTCAGGAAGTTCCTGCATAAAATTAGGGAATTCCTAATGTTCTGAGCCTTTCTTTCATCGGTGGTTATCAAGCAGCATTGGCTAGCTCTGATTGTGTTTCCATTTTGAACATCAGTTAAATGGCACATGCAAATATCTTTAGTGCTTCATCTAGGTTTTGATGAACCAGATTTATTTCATTAAAAAGGAAATGGCTGAGGAATTTTATGTTCATCAGTGTAAAGATTGTAATAGGTTCTCTCAGTAATTGGTGAAGAACATTTTATGAATCAGATTACCTACCTGGAGATTATGCTAGAAGGTATTACCAAAAGTGCTCATGGTGTTGTCTCTTATTTATATAAGAAACAGCTTGAGTGTAGAGGATGATTTCACTATAACCACTGTAACTGTTGGGATTTCAAGTCTCCTGCAGCAGGGCCTGCAGATGAACATCCAAAAAGCGTATTTGGCCATAGGATTGAGCCATAATAGACAGCAGAAAATTTAATATTATCAGTGTGATGATGGTTGTATGCAGAGATTTGAGTAACCCAAATGTGGAAAAGAAAAATGTGGAAAAGAAAAAAAAAAAGAGCAGCTCAATTTGAAATGTGGAAATATGGAATGTTTGGTAAATTTCCACAACATCTTTGAGGTCAAATTGAAGGCACTGATTCATATCTCAGCTGAACTTCATACACTTTGAATTTACTTCTTATCGTAGTCCAGTGCTTTGGGGTACTGAGTAACCTGTATCGTTTAATAAAGATTGTTATTTTTTCCTGTTTT
>NW_010419154.1:54078-59732 GCF_000710305.1 Buceros rhinoceros silvestris
GGGTTGTAGTTAATTTTTCTAGCCTTAACTTATTTCGAGATGCAGCATAGCTCTGGTCACAATTAATATAACAAGACTTCACTAGACGAAAATGCTGCCACTCATGGATGTTGACTAGTTTACACACATTTGATACAATAATGCTGAAGGAATCTTGAGTCTTGTAGTTAAGTATCAAAATTCTCAGCTGTAAGTCCGTACTTTTATATATTTAAGCAGAAAAATTACACTGTGTGAACTGGTATTTTGCCATTCTTTACAAAGGGAAGATAGGTGCTAGAAAAGAGAGAATCCATCCCTTGAGAGAACTCTATTTTTGCAAACTTTGGCAAAAAGTCTTTCATGCCCTGGATTAAAATTTTCCTTCCACATACATTTCTGAAATTTTGTCTCAGTATTTCATAAAAAAAATTCTCACGGGAACTGGATTAAAAGGTATGTAGAGCCCACTGGCTGAACTTAAACTGATTTTCCTCCCTCATAATAATGTTTTGTCCAAGCAATTAAAACCAGAAGAACTTACATTTCTATAGAATTCTAAATGCTAAGTTTTTCAGGTGTTTTTTTTTTCCTTCAGCTAAAGTATTTTCTTGTCTAAATCATTGTTACATTTTTGAAGGTGTACCTATACTCACTAAGGACTTCAGATTTGGCTTATTCTTAAGTTTGCAAACATTGCAAGAGGATCTGATCTTTCAAAAAAAGCAATGGCCACATTTAATCCATTCAGAACAATCAGGAGATCCTGAAGCAGGAAGTCCTGAAGGTGAGAATGTACCATGGGTCCTCCAGGATGACCCCAGTCTTTGATGACCCCAGTCCTTCTCTGATGAAGTGAACTCCATGGTATTGTGCGGCCCCAACCTTCTGGTGAGAAAAAGGAGACTTCTCTGGCCTTGCATATGACCCGAGACAACTCCTAACTCTTTGAAATCTAACGGATTCATTTTTCATCAATGGCTCTTTTCTGTAACATGCTAGTTCCAGGGCAGAGGTTATAAAAATCAAATCCTCTCTAAGGATTGTGATCTAATAGTTCACCGGAATAGATTGGAATGTCTTTGTTTCCACCTAAAAATCTACTGACTTCTCCAAGAATCTAGGGAATTTCCAGCAAGATTATAAAGTTTTTTTTTTTTAAATTCAGGTACCTGATTATTAGGACCTGCTAATTTTATAGTCACCCAAACATTTTAGTTATATAAATCACTTTGCAAATCCATATTAAAATAGTGCCAAGATGTATGAAAAAAAAATCTTCCCAACATTTGCACATGTGATGAACATAAGAAACTAATGACCAAAACCAAGTTATAGAACATAAATATATTTCTGAATGTGTTGATGTTATAGTACATATAATATACAATTATATAATACATGTAAATAGGCAATTTTCTTACATTTCCACTGCGAGAGAGTTTACTAACTTCTTTCCATCTAAGTATTTTCATACAGATTTAACTTCTAATGTGTTCTAACAATTGCAAGTAAGATTGTGATCAGGCCGCATAGAGAAGCATACCCTGAAGACTTTATTGATGCTTTCACTGAAGAGTGAAAAGTTTAATTGTGATGTCAACAAGGTTGGAGTTGAATGTGGATGAAAAATGAGCTGAATGGTGTTCAGTGCTCAGCTTGCTTTTCCTGTTGTTTCTCCAGGAAGTTGGCACTTTCATGGATATGATTTAGGTAGAACTTAATCTGAGCTTTCAAGATATTAATTCTAAAGAAAATGCACAAATAAAGACCTGTTGCAATTGAAAAACTACAACTAATGGATTTACCTGGAGTTCAGCCGTCTCTGTTTTTTTCCAGAGGAGAAAATAAAGAATTTTCAACACAGATTCTGCGTTTTCAGTCCATGAAGTAGGAAGGAGCAGATCTTTAAATCAAATATGACTATATCAATATTTGGCTGACAAACAAAATGCGCTGGATGCATTATTGATTGGGAAAACAATCCGATGCTGGAAACTCCTGACCACTCTGCGAGGTAGTCGTGTCAACTCACAGGGGCCTCGTTCTTCATTACATTCTTTGTGCTGCAGAATTTTGTAAATTGGTGGGAGCCAGTTTATAATCCAAATTAAGTGCAGGAAGAGCAAAGGTCTCGTCAGTATTTTTGCAGGTTAAAATACAAGCTGCTGGATAACCCCTTAACATAAGATGAACGCAATAAAACTGGTTTGCGATCAGCCTTCTAATGGATTAGTGAAGCAACTCTTTAGGAAATATGAATTTATTCAACAGTCAGGGAAGCAAGAGAGGAGAGATGCACAGGGGCATAGCGCCCTCAAAGCTGGTTTATGCCTTTTGAGATACAGCTCAACAGAAAATAATAAATATTGACACTTTATATTAATAGCTACATTTTCCAGTAATTTCAAGAGACAAAAGATTTCTTCCTCATACTATACAGAGGTTTTTCGAGTCTGATTTAAAGATTCAGTGATAGATGAGTTACCATGTTTCTCAAGGACAAGTATCAATAATTATTTTACCTTCAATTTTTTTTTTTTTAAGATAACTTTTCCTTATTTTAAGAAGGTTTCCTCCTTTGAATTCTAGTCATTTTACTGTTTTCTTTCTACGGTTTGAAGTGTTCTTTTCTGCCTATGTTTGGAGTTTTGTCACTGCTTCGATTTCTTTTACAAAATGAATTTATTGAGCTCCTTGAATTGCTTATTCTCTGAACCCACTCTTATTTCTCAATATTCATTTTTACAGTAAATAAATAAGAACTAGGGAGAGTGGAATCTGTCTGGTAATATTGGGTATTTTTGGGTTGAAAGCTGATGTAGTTGCTTGGAGTTCAACAAGATTGTAGAGCATTATTTCTCACTTTCCAAGGAGTTTGTATGAGCAGCCTTGATCGAGTCCACCTTTACGTGGAGAAGTAAGGACTATAAAATCCTCAGCAAGACAAAGCCGCTTTTCCTATTTAAGCAAAATGTAAGTCAGTTATCTTTTTCCCTCCAATACTAATACAACATTTACTACATTTAATATTAGATTTGGCTAAGCATGGTACAAGAGTCTGATTTAAAAAATAGATGTTTCTTTGAAAACAAGATTTTGAGTATTTTCCTAAAATCTGCCAGGTGCTTGGAACACGGGATCTCTGCAGCCTAAATGATTTTAACCAGTTGTAGAGCCTAAAAAGAAATCAAAACTGAATTACTTGAACATGTATTGCAAACAGAAAAACAAAAGTAAACAGGTTGTCTGAGAGATGTGATAATCTTTTAAGCATCCAAGAGCAGCTTGTGTGTATTCACTGTAATTAGAGTCTTTACTAAGCAATGACATCTGGTAGCTGTATTTACATATGTAAGTCTGATCTGTATGTAAGTATTTTGCAGCCCATTGTTTTCAATATCCTTCTAAGTATTCAGTATATACGATTTCAAAATACCTGAGAAAGTTTTGTTCAAATAGTCATTATGATTAAGATGATAAAAGATGCATATATTATACTAAGATTTTTAAAGTTAGTGCCAGATAACATACAAAACCAGCTTGTGAGAAAATGAGAAGTATGTATAGCAATAATATATTAGTGTTATTAAAAACAAAGAAACAATTAACAAACACAGATTTTACAATAAATAATAATAATCCATTTTACCGATGTCATACAGATGCTGAAAAAGAGATTATTCAGAAAATTTAAACATTATTTTTAGGGAATATTCCCTTTAAATTATGTATCTCAATTCAAGTTTGGATTATGCAAAGCATAATTACTTCATACATCTACCTTACATATTCATCAAATATCAATCTTGCTTATAAAAGCAAGAAGACCCTCAGATATAAGGTGCAGGTGACTATGATGATCTGGCATCCGAGATTATATTTCTTAAAGTATTAATTAGAGGTTTTGAGTTTTTCTTACATGTGGTTGATGCAGAAGCCTTCTTTTTTGACTAGTGTCCCCCACCTTGTGCTTGCCTGTAATGGTACCTTTCTTTTGCATTCTGCTATACCACAAGATTTTTCTCCCTGCATCATCTTCAGCAATGGATATCTTTTAGTCAGCTGGGTTTTAGCGAATGGTTCTGAAAACATGCTTGTCTTTGCACATACCTAATTGACCATCAGTAAGGTCCTGGTTCAACAAAGGACATGCTTGATTTTAAGAATCTGACAACTCTTATGAAATGGACAACATGCTTTGCTTAACTTTGAAGATGGTTCTGCAAATATTTTCTACTAGAGAACAGTCTAATGACTACTTGGAAAAATAGTAAGTTCAGTTGTTTAACAAAACAGTCTAACAACGATACGTAACACGTAGTGTTATGGCAGTCAGCATGAACATCCAAGATCACTTTTCCTTTACTGAACTGTACAGAAAAATTCAGGTTTATCCTCCAGTACCAGAGGCCAGTGGAAGCTGATATTACTGCCAAAAGAAGCACTTTGGACCTTTTGTCTCCTACGGCTGTTTTCTTTTTAGTGCAAGTGTCTGGATGCACAATCCAGCCAGTCACCTACTGAATTACCTCTAACACCAGCTTTCAACGTTTCTCATTTTCCAAGAAGATCTTGTTACTAGGCTGTATAAAACCACATCACCTTAAGCATTTCAAAGAAGACCTCCAGCACAGCAGGAGCTCTGACATGAAAGTAACAGCCTTTCTGGGAGAACAGTGAAAGTTTATTCCTTAACATTCTCATCCGTAGAGTCTTATGTGTATGTGCAGTTCTGCCTTTTTTTTTTCCCTGCTTCCTTGTCTACCCTTTTGTTTTAAAAGAAGGTTCTGATGCACAAAGTTGAAAAGAGAAAGGTTAGGGAAAGCTCTTCTGTAAGGCAATATCTTGTACCATTTAGCAACTTTGCAGGGAGTTAAAATTGCGAATGAAACTTTATTTTTGTTAGAGTCTCTAGTGCAAAACTTCAAACCTGCTTGTTATGAATGTCTATTCAAGTAATTTTTTCTCTTACAAATGCCTACACAATTTTTTTTAATGGCTCTATGGAGCTGCATTACTATATAGGTATAATTAATCATAAAAATGTTTAAGGAATAATGAGTGTTTGAATTTCCTGCGTTCACATGCTGGAAAAAAGTATATGAAATATAATCAGCAATACAAATTACATTTTAGAATGAGAAATTGAACACCTAGTGCTTCACAAAGCAAACAACCACTTTAGATGAATATTTTTCATCATGAAGGCTTCAGTTTTTCTGTGTATGATACTTTGACTATGTCCAAAATTAGCATTTTAGATTATATAAACACTTCTATTTACATTATTGCTGAGAAGAGATTTATCCATCATCTCTCATGTTTCAAGTGGATTTGTTTTAAACCCAAAATTTAATTACAAATTAGGTTGCTATGTGATGAGTCTTTCTCATGCCTGTCAATTAAATGGAAAACCTACAATAATAATAATTATCTAGTAATGGCCTAAAACCCATTAGAATTAGAATCTTAAACATACCTGAGATCTATTGAACTTGACCCTCCTTTTAATTACACTGCTGTATATTTGTTTTATAACCAATTTTTAGGTTTCATTGGCCATTTGGTAGCTCCTTTTTCTAGTGCACAATTAAGTACTCCCAGTCTTCAGGTATGTGAAAATAGCCTTTAGCCCCAAACCTGATATTACGAGCAAGTTGTTAGACGCTCTT